>NC_083468.1:26601663-26606663 GCF_030014155.1 Tachysurus vachellii
CAACTGCAGCTGTCTGCAATGGACGCATCTCTGGACGAGCCCAAGATTACAGTTGCCTCTGCGGTGAATGGTGTGAGACTCTCCAAAAGCAGCTGTCAGCCTGCTGAGGTCCGGGATGCCAGGCCTATCCTGCATTGTAGCATCTCAACCGACTCGACAATAAAATCCGAACAGCCAGAAAGGCACTCCAGCTTCCTGGTACACTCTGCAAACCAGCCACCACTTCCACCTGGGAAAGGAAACTTGGCCAGAACTACGGTCAACATCGACTGCTCTAAATCCTTGGAAGTGCCAGAGGAAGCCAACACTAAACTCAGGAACCGTAATCTGAAGCTGTGTCGTAGCACCTCAGCCTGCATGCTTCCCACAGGGAAGTCATCGACCGAGAAGAGACACCACACATGTCCGACTATCGGCAAATCCAACACGTCTCAGGAAATCGGTTTTCACAGAGGTTTGCAGAGGAGCATTTCCCTTGAGGTGCCATTCTTGAACAGTGGGATATCATGCTATATGTCCAACACAAAACAGTTCAGCTGCATGAATGGAGGGGCACATGTGCATATACACGTGTCTCGAGGAAACGGTGCGAAAGCGCCCGAGTCGTCAATAGATACCAGCACCGGTGATGAAAAGGAGCAGGCTCCTACTAACTCTGGGGTAAGATTTCTGACCCTCGGTTGAGAAAATTAATACAAAAAAATGCATGTGGATGGATTTTGTTGGTTGTCAGTTGGGCTAAATGGTCGTTGGCTCGTTGTTCAGTCTGTTATTAGTGATGCCAATATGTAAACCTGAGTTCCACTGGTTCAACAAAACTAGCAGCTTTTTCTTATTTTTAATAATTGTTACTCATATAAGATGGTTTCTCTGTCTTTATTTATAAGTGTGTTACTAATATAAATAAAATACACACATTATATCATGGTGATAATGTCTTGGTATGAAACTCGGCTGAGTTTTCTAAGTACGAAATACAGAATTTCTTGTAAAAAAAAAAAAAAAAAACACCTGTCAGAAGAAATGGTGTGTGTGTGTGTGTGTGTGTGCAGATTGCAGTCCGTACGATCATGTTGTCGGTCATGTTTACTCTCAGCCCTAGAGCCGATCTTTCTGGGGAATAATATGTGTTTGGCGAAACCCCCACTGTATAGAAACACTTGTTTTAAAAAAGAAATCAAAGTTGTCCTGTGTATGTACACACAACCCTGTGGGTGTGTGGGTGTGTTTGGTATACAAATGTGGTAAATGGAGGGCAGAGGGTTCTTCCATTTTTATTATTCTTCTAGTACTATGAGAAATCCTTTTAACTGTTTACCTTGTGGCTAATTATAGCAGATAGCTGATAGGGCCTCCTGCAGGGGTATAAATATGGAGCTGACTGTCTCCAGATTGTCTGGCCTCGGCACTGAAATGCCCAGCGCCAGCGACTCAAATTTAACGACATGATCTGAGAGGAGTGCACATGGTTGGAAGTCAGCTGCTAGGCTTCGGGAGGTGGAGGGACGGGGTGGGATTTGGGGTGGGATGCATCTGACAGGGTATTTCTAGTCTCCACTGCATCTCTTTTATTAATAATAGCGAGCTTTTTCTGCCCACGACACCCTCTATAAGGCCATAAATACACGTGTGATAACCTTTATTCATTCTGCAATCTAAAAGTATTTGATTGTCTTGTGTAGTTCTGCCATGGATCAGAAATGGTTTCCATAAAGAAATATTTATTTAATTATTTTAAAGAACCTTGGACAGTCGTGACTCGAGCAGTTCTGGGTTGTTAATCAGAGGATCAGGGTTCAAGCCCCAGCGCTGTTGAGCAAGGCCCTTAACCCTCTCTGCTCCAGAGGTGCCGTATCATATCTGACTCTGATCCCAACCTCCAAGTCAAGATATGTGAAGAAAGATTTTCACTGTGATGTAATGCGGATGTGACAAACGAAGGACTTCTAGGCTTCTATTCTATTCTAAAATCCAGTGACTGTGGAAATGAATTAGATTTCGCTAATGAAAAACATCGAGGTGTGTGATAGTAGCTCAGAAACCTTTCTTATCAATTGGCTTAATAATGAAATGACTAATTATTAAATTTAGTAAGAGAAGCGATTAAAAACTGTTTAGCAGCGATTTTATTAGCAAACTGTTTAGGTGTAACTACTTAAAACTTCCCACATGAATCATTTTATATTATTCAAAGAAGCAGCACACTCAGGGTTGTTCCGTTGTGGGGAAATAGAATCGACCGAGTTGCGTGATGAATCGCGCTTTTCGCCATTTACGATTATAGTTGAGGATCATGAGGGGAAAAAGCGAGTTCCTGTTCTTATGTTATAGCTTTCGGACTTTTCCAAAGCACTGACACCGGAGGCATCTTCTGTAAATGATTTATTCAGCATCGACTTTTATACAAATTCACCGTTTAATTAATTGCCCGGTTTAAGAGGCGAGTGCCGCGATTGAGCCGTTACCATAGAAACGGTACCGTCATATCAGAACGAGCACATTTCTATAACCCAGTAAGTATTTATTAGTACTCTGAGAATTCAGCAGCGTTGTGATGTAACAATGAGGAAGTTACTGTAGTGTTTAATCTTAACTTACATAACTGTATTTTATTTAGAATGTTTTTCACTTTTATTAGCTTGAACGCACTGAATTCTGATCCTCTGAAAGAAATGAGAAAGATTAAAAAGCTTTGAGGGTACACAGGGTTTCCCTAGGCCAGAACAGTCCAGGTTTTAAAGTCGTATGCCAAGCATGACATTCCCATAAAGAGCCATTTGAAGATACGTCGCGTTTCTGAGCATTAGCGACTCGTTTATTGCTGATCCGCTCGTTAAGGCAGGGACTCCTCGTCCGTACAGAGAGGCCTTGGCTCCGCACTCTAAGGAAACTCTGACGTCTTATCTGGGCTCTCGGTAGGTATGTTTCTCTTCAAGGTCGCTCCAAGAGCGTCCTGTGCACGGCCCTACGCTCTCTGAAAGGCCAAGTGCAGTCACCGTGATGTAAATAGGTAGCAGATGTGTGTGTGTAAATTTTAACCTCCTCCAAGTTTGTTTTTCTGCTGTCGTCGCCGCCGCCTTGCACACAATCTGACTTGTCACTCAAGCTGGAGGCAATTCTCTGATGTCTGCCACTGATGTTGGCTGTGAACGAGAAAGCTTTGAATCATGAGATGCCGCCTCCCGGTCGTAATCACCCTCACCGATAAAGAGCGGTGTGGACGTGTGTACACGTGTGTACGAGTCGTTTCTCCGTTGAGCTAATCATTTTTCTTTTTTATTCATTTTCTCACCTAGTTTTTTCTTATTTTTTGTTATGTATTTTAGTTTTGTCTCAACTTGTTTAACTTTATTTTGCCGTTTTTTTTCGTTTAATTTTTGTTCAGTGTGCAACCAAACGAACTAGCGAGCAACCAAGTGAACTAGCGAGCAACCAAACGAACTAGCGAGCAACCAAGTGAACTAGCGAGCAACCAAACGAACTAGCGAGCAACCAAGCGAACTAGCGAGCAACCAAGCGAACTAGCGAGCAACCAAACGAACTAGCGAGCAACCAAACGAACTAGTGAGCAACCAAACGAACTAGCGAGCAACCAAGGGAACTAGCGAGCAACCAAACGAACTAGCGAGCAACCAAGCGAACTAGCGAGCAACCAAGCGAACTAGCGAGCAACCAAACGAACTAGCGAGCAACCAAGCGAACTAGCGAGCAACCAAACGAACTAGCGAGCAACCAAACGAACTAGCGAGCAACCAAACGAACTAGCGAGCAACCAAGCGAACTAGCGAGCAACCAAGTGAACTAGCGAGCAACCAAGCGAACTACCGTTTTAACTTTAGTTCAAGATTCAGCAAGCTAACACGCTAACTTTCCTTTAGCTCTTTGAAATGCTTGGGATTAAACTTGAACTGTTAGTTTAACACTGTTTTGTGTTTTAATAAACATTTTCTTGCTGTCGTGTTTGTCTGTTCCTGCTTGATGTGCTGTTGTACCGCTAGCAGAATGGATCGGTGGCCTGGAAGCAGTGTTCTCACCGTGTCCCATGATTCAAAGCTTTCTCTATCAGCTAACATCAGTGGTAAGATCAGAGAAGTGTTTCCAGCTTGACCGATAAGCCCAATGAACCTCGGTGCAGCTCCACAGCTCCTGGAGGGTCAGAACGCTGCAGACTTTGGGCTGTTCTCCGATCTGATTGGCCTGATTCATTCCGGTGAAGAGACATCGAGTTCCTTAATGATCAAAGTCGGCTCTGAAAGTGCACACCATAGAGCGTGCGCTTCAAAGATTTGGCATTGCTTGGATTTTTCCCCTTGTGTTCACTCACGTAAGCCAGGCTGAACCGCTCCGGATAATTACGCCGAACATTTTTCCACTGCTGTTATTGCTTCCCATTTCTGAGGTGACCGATCAAGCACTGGCATGGAGTAGGAAAGCTTCCTGTGCTTTCTGTTAAATAGCTGATGTGCTGACAGTAAATCATGGAGAAGTCTAGGAAGAGTGCCACTATTTTGAATCAGTGTTGTGATATCAGTTATTTCACACCAATGTTTCCTGTAGCACTGTTTGAAAAGGTGGAAAGTGGGATAAACTTTCATAACTTTCCTCCATACGCGATGATCCACGTGTGAACGCTCGGACTTCCTCGTATTTAGAGCTTATTCGACCCGGGATGAATTAAGCAAACGTTTCAACACCACCAATAGTTTCCTTTCTGAAAGGAAGAATAAAACTTCACTTCACTTTGTGTAAGTGATTGTAAGAACAGATTGATTGGTTAAACATGGCAACCAATGAAAACACAGAATCAACATGGATAGATAGATGGATGGATGGATTTCTTGTTGGATGGATGGACAGATGATTGAATGGTCCAATCATAAAAGCAGCTGAATGGCGTGATGAATGGACTGATGCTAATAATAAATGGACCGATGGCTGGACTAATACCTTGGATGGATTTTTAGCTGAGTAGGAGGATAGATGGGTAGCTGAAAGGATGA
>NC_083468.1:26614163-26639163 GCF_030014155.1 Tachysurus vachellii
ATGAGCTTTTACATCTTTTTAAGTCCCCTGTTTAACTCCAGTTACGTACCTTCAAGGTACCTTTTTTGTTTAAAAAAAGTAATTTTTAAACATTTTCTACATTGAGGTAAAAGATCCACATCTACCGACCGAACATCTACCGAACATCTATCGCTTATAGATCCACCTCAGCGCCAAAGACAAGTCAGTTTGGTTCCTTTATTTCAGAGAGTTAATGAAGGAACCAAGCTGTCGCTTAGTTTTCTATTCCAACAGCTCGCTTGTTTCCATAGCAACCGCTCAGGACAAAAGAGTTGACACGACACTGTTGCCGGTTTATTAGGTACAGAACATTCTGGAGCTCTGAAGAATGTATTGGCACATAAATGATGTGCGGTTTGGGTTTTTAATACATTTGCAGCTCAGGGTATGGAAAGATTACAACATACTTATGGTATAATGCTGCCCCCTGCAGGTAGAGAATGTCCTTATTTCCATATACGCCTGAGGAACGAGCTGCTATGTCTACATGCTTATTTGTGTACTTTATGTGACTTTGTGTTTATGTTAAAAGATTTTGCATCAGCACCATCATTAATGTTTTACTGTGAAAACTGGCACTTTATGTTTAAAATGATTTACTTGAGTTTGTGTGTGTGTGTGTGTGTGTGTTTTCAGGGATGTGCAGAGAGAGGCAGAGCTGAGGCAGAGCACACACGTACAACTTCCTTTCATCACACGCAGACAGATCTCTGACCATGATGAGAGCAACGAGCGCAGAGAATCACCCGAGGTGTGTATACACACACACACACACGTGTACAGTATGTGTGCATGCTCAAACCCATCTCAAACGTCTGTGTGTCCGTGTGTGTTCATGTGTGTGTGTAGAGCTGGGAGATCATCACTGAGGATGAGGGAACTCTGTACAGCAGTCAGAATCAGGTCTCTCCTCCTCCTCTTCAGTCTCCACTGGATTACACAACGTTCCCTGAGGACTTCTGCAGGTTACAGATAGGCAGCGAGAGACGCACCTCCGTCCCTGTGAGTGCACACACAAGGACACACACACACACCACACACACATTATTATTAGTATTATTATTATTAATATTATTAAGTATAACTGGTCGATTTTATAATTTGGAAATAAAACATACAAACCCCAGGAAACAATAAAGCAAATATCAAATATAGACAATTGTGTGTGTCCCCCTGTGTGTGTGTGTCCCTGTGTGTGTGTGTGTGTGTGTGTGTGTGTGTGTGTGTGTCCCTGTGTGTGTGTGTCCCTGTGTGTGTGTCCCTGTGTGTGTGTGTGTGTGTCCCTGTGTGTGTGTGTGTGTGTCTGTGTGTGCGTGTGTGTGTCTGTGTGTGTGTGTGTGTGTCCCTGTGTGTGTGTGTCCCTGTGTGTGTCCCTGTGTGTGTGTGTGTGTGTGTGTGTGTGTGTCTGTGTGTGTGTGTCCCTGTGTGTGTGTGTCCCTGTGTGTGTGTGTCCCTGTGTGTGTGTGTTCCCGTGTGTTCCCGTGTGTCCCCGTGTGTGTGTCCCCGTGTGTGTGTCCGTGTGTGTGTCCCCGTGTGTGTGTCCCCCTGTGTGTGTCCCCGTGTGTGTGTCCCCCTGTGTGTGTGTCCCTCTGTGTGTGTGTCCCCGTGTGTGTGTGTGTGTCCCTGTGTGTGTGTGTCCCTGTGTGTGTGTGTCCCTGTGTGTGTGTGTCCCTGTGTGTGTGTCCCTGTGTGTGTGTCCCTGTGTGTGTTCCCGTGTGTCCCCGTGTGTGTGTCCCTGTGTGTGTGTCCCCCTGTGTGTGTGTCCCCCTGTGTGTGTGTGTCCCTGTGTGTGTGTCCCTCTGTGTGTGTGTCCCCCCGTGTGTGTGTGTGTCCGTGTGTGTGTGTGTCCGTGCTCTAACCACAGGGTCCTGGCAGTCGGAGAGGGAGCGCACCCTTGTTGACTGTAGAGGAACATCCTGTTCATCCTGTGGTGAGAAAATACTTAATGTTAATGAGTTTATAAATTTATTATATCTTAATAAATTAAGTTTTTTGAGTGATATTTATTTTATTTATTTATTTATTTATTTTATTTATCACAGTGAAATAGATGAAGCACATTGCTGTGGGATAAGAGGAATAAAACACACTTTTTAGAGGCATGTTGTTACTGTTTTCTTTATCTCTCTCTCTACCCCCCCATATCTCTCTCTCTCTCTCTCTCTCTCTCTAGATGTTGCCCACGACCCCAGGTTTGCCCCCTGGCTGGGAGGAGAAGCAGGACAGTAAGGGTAGAATTTATTACATCAACCACAAGAGCAGAATCTCCACCTGGACCCGGCCACTTGTCCAGGTCTCTAACACACACACATATACATGGATACTTGCATAAACATCTCATGAACATGTAAATAAATAAATAATCGGTTACGTTGTTGTTATAACTGAGGCACTCTGTTTTACCGTCATTGCCACAGTTGATCCAGCCGGCTGAAGGAGCCGCTTCGTCTTCAGGGGGCGGAGCCCGTGGTCGCTCTCCAAGCCCCACGGTGTACGCCCCACCCCAAGCCTCGCCCTTAGCCTCACCCCTGCACTCCCCCGGCCCGCAGCACACACACACCTTTGAGTTCACAGGCTCCATGCCTCCAGGGTGGGAGGTCCGGAGCGCTCCGAACGGACGGCCCTTCTTCATCGACCACAACACCAAGAGCACCACCTGGGTGAGTGAATGTGAGAGAGAGTGAATGTGTGTGTGTGTGAGAGAGAGAGACAGTGATATCATGCTATGATCCATCACACGTCTAAACTTTAGATAAATAACAATACTATAAAACATACATATTAAAGGTTGGAGTCACAGGAGATTTTATTTCTGTCACGTTATTTGAGCTGCTCCAAAACCTATTGTCCAGAATAATAGGCTTATAGCTAAAAGATCTTTAACACTTCTGCTGTGTCTTGCACTGTTATGTCCATGACCTTAAAATCTCACTTGGTTAATGAACTTTAGTTGATCATGTACCCGGATGTTTAGATTTCTGCAGACGTTATTAGCAGGATGTTTTTAATAAATCGGCACAGAGATAAAGATACGTACTCCAACACACAGGAACACAGAGATACAGAGACGTACTCTGACACACAGGAACACAGAGATACAGAGACGTACTCTGACACACAGGAACACAGAGATACAGAGACGTACTCTGACACACAGGAACACAGAGATACAGAGACGTAGTCGTACTCCGACACACGGGAACACAGAGATACAGAGACGTACTCCGACACACACAGGAACACAGAGATACAGAGACGTACTCTGACACACAGGAACACAGAGATACAGAGGCGTAGTCGTACTCCGACACACACAGGAACACAGAGATACAGAGACGTAGTCGTACTCCGACACACACAGGAACACAGAGATACAGAGACATACTCCGACGTACTCTGACACACAGGAACACAGAGATACAGAGACGTACTCCGACACACACAGGAACACAGAGATACAGAGACGTAGTCGTACTCCGACACACACAGGAACACAGAGATACAGAGACGTACTCCGACACACGGGAACACAGAGATACAGAGACGTAGTCGTACTCCGACACACAGGAACACAGAGATACAGATACGTACTCCGACACACAGGAACACAGAGATACAGAGACGTACTCCGACACACAGGAACACAGAGATACAGATACGTACTCTGACACACAGGAACACAGAGATACAGAGACGTAGTCGTACTCCGACACACACAGGAACACAGAGATACAGAGACGTAGTCGTACTCCGACACACACAGGAACACAGAGATACAGAGATACAGAGACGTAGTCGTACTCCGACACACAGGAACACAGAGATACAGAGACGTACTCTGACACACAGGAACACAGAGATACAGAGACGTAGTCGTACTCCGACACACACAGGAACACAGAGATACAGAGACGTAGTCGTACTCCGACACACACAGGAACACAGAGATACAGAGACATACTCCGACGTACTCTGACACACAGGAACACAGAGATACAGAGACGTACTCCGACACACACAGGAACACAGAGATACAGAGACGTAGTCGTACTCCGACACACACAGGAACACAGAGATACAGAGACGTACTCCGACACACGGGAACACAGAGATACAGAGACGTAGTCGTACTCCGACACACACAGGAACACAGAGATACAGAGACGTAGTCGTACTCCGACACACAGGAACACAGAGATACAGATACGTACTCCGACACACAGGAACACAGAGATACAGAGACGTAGTCGTACTCCGACACACACAGGAACACAGAGATACAGAGATACAGAGACGTAGTCGTACTCCGACACACAGGAACACAGAGATACAGAGACGTACTCCGACACACAGGAACACAGAGATACAGATACGTACTCTGACACACAGGAACACAGAGATACAGAGACGTACTCCGACACACAGGAACACAGAGATACAGAGACGTAGTCGTACTCCGACACACACAGGAACACAGAGATACAGAGATACAGAGACGTAGTCGTACTCCGACACACAGGAACACAGAGATACAGAGACGTACTCCGACACACAGGAACACAGAGATACAGAGACGTACTCTGACACACAGGAACACAGAGATACAGAGACGTACTCTGACACACAGGAACACAGAGATACAGAGACGTACTCTGACACACAGGAACACAGAGATACAGAGACGTACTCCGACACACAGGAACACAGAGATACAGAGACGTAGTCGTACTCCGACACACACAGGAACACAGAGATACAGAGACGTACTCTGACACACAGGAACACAGAGATACAAGACTACTCTCGTACCTACACACAGGAACACAGAGATACAGAGACGTAGTCGTACTCCGACACACACAGGAACACAGAGATACAGAGACGTACTCCGACACACAGGAACACAGAGATACAGAGACGTACTCCGACACACACAGGAACACAGAGATACAGAGACGTAGTCGTACTCCGACACACACAGGAACACAGAGATACAGAGATACAGAGACGTAGTCGTACTCCGACACACAGGAACACAGAGATACAGAGACGTACTCCGACACACAGGAACACAGAGATACAGAGACGTACTCTGACACACAGGAACACAGAGATACAGAGACGTACTCCGACACAAACAGGAACACAGAGATACAGAGACGTAGTCGTACTCCGACACACACAGGAACACAGAGATACAGAGACGTAGTCGTACTCCGACACACACAGGAACACAGAGATACAGAGACGTAGTCGTACTCCGACACACACAGGAACACAGAGATACAGAGACGTACTCTGACACACAGGAACACAGAGATACAGATACGTACTCTGACACACAGGAACACAGAGATACAGAGACGTACTCCGACACACAGGAACACAGAGATACAGAGACGTAGTCGTACTCCGACACACACAGGAACACAGAGATACAGAGACGTAGTCGTACTCCGACACACAGGAACACAGAGATACAGAGACGTACTCCGACACACAGGAACACAGAGATACAGAGACGTACTCCGACACACAGGAACACAGAGATACAGAGACGTACTCTGACACACAGGAACACAGAGATACAGAGACGTACTCCGACACACACAGGAACACAGAGATACAGAGACGTAGTCGTACTCCGACACACACAGGAACACAGAGATACAGAGACGTAGTCGTACTCCGACACACAGGAACACAGAGATACAGAGACGTACTCCGACACACAGGAACACAGAGATACAGAGACGTACTCTGACACACAGGAACACAGAGATACAGAGACGTACTCTGACACACAGGAACACAGAGATACAGAGACGTACTCCGACACACAGGAACACAGAGATACAGAGACGTAGTCGTACTCCGACACACACAGGAACACAGAGATACAGAGACGTAGTCGTACTCCGACACACACAGGAACACAGAGATACAGAGACGTACTCCGACACACAGGAACACAGAGATACAGATACAGATACGTAGTCGTAGTCCGACACACACAGGAACACAGAGATACAAAGACGTAGTCGTACTCCGACACACAGGAACACAGAGATACAGAGACGTAGTCGTAGTCCAACACACACAGGAACACAGAGATACAAAGACGTAGTCGTACTCCGACACACAGGAACACAGAGATACAGAGACGTAGTCGTAGTCCGACACACACAGGAACACAGAGATACAAAGACGTAGTCGTACTCCGACACACAGGAACACAGAGATACAGAGACGTAGTCGTAGTCCGACACACACAGGAACACAGAGATACAAAGACGTAGTCGTACTCCGACACACACAGGAACACAGAGATACAGATACGTACTCTGACACACAGGAACACAGAGATACAGAGACGTACTCTGACACACAGGAACACAGAGATACAGATACGTACTCTGACACACAGGAACACAGAGATACAGAGACGTACTCTGACACACAGGAACACAGAGATACAGAGACGTACTCTGACACACAGGAACACAGAGATACAGAGACGTACTCCGACACACAGGAACACAGAGATACAGATACGTACTCCGACACACGGGAACACAGAGATACAGAGACGTACTCTGACACACAGGAACACAGAGATACAGAGACGTACTCTGACACACAGGAACACAGAGATACAGAGACGTACTCTGACACACAGGAACACAGAGATACAGATACGTACTCCGACACACACAGGAACACAGAGATACAGATACGTAGTCGTAGTCCGACACACACAGGAACACAGAGATACAAAGACGTAGTCGTACTCCGACACACAGGAACACAGAGATACAGAGACGTAGTCGTAGTCCAACACACACAGGAACACAGAGATACAAAGACGTAGTCGTACTCCGACACACAGGAACACAGAGATACAGAGACGTAGTCGTAGTCCGACACACACAGGAACACAGAGATACAAAGACGTAGTCGTACTCCGACACACAGGAACACAGAGATACAGAGACGTAGTCGTAGTCCGACACACACAGGAACACAGAGATACAAAGACGTAGTCGTAGTCCGACACACACAGGAACACAGAGATACAGAGACGTAGTCGTAGTCCGACACACACAGGAACACAGAGATACAGAGACGTAGTCGTACTCCGACACACACATGAACACAGAGATACAGAGACGTAGTCGTACTCCGACACACACGGGGACACAGAGATACAGAGACAGTCCACAACAGTACAATTTTATCCTTCTGTACTTTACACACTCCTGCTGCACTTACGACTAAATAGATAAAGTATGAGCTCGAGTAGCTCCGTCACCTCACCTACATTAACAAACACAGCTTCCTGTATGCAAACAGGAAGACCCCAGGTTGAGGATTCCTGTTCACATGAGGAAACAAGCCTCGCTCGACCCCAACGACCTCGGCCCGCTGCCGGTAAGGTCAAAAGGTCAAATGATCAAACCTTTTCAAAAATTTTACATTTGCCTATGAAGCAGTCAGTGAACAAACACTCGTGTGTGTGTGTATGTGGTGTATGTGTTGTGTGTGTATGTTTGTGTGTGCGCGTGTGTGTGTGTTTTTTCATTTGTAGCCCGGCTGGGAGGAGAGGGTTCACAGTGATGGAAGAATCTTCTACATTGACCACAGTACGCACACACACACACACACACACACAACAACACCACACCACACACACACACACCACACACACACACACACACACACACACACACACCCATACAACAACACCACACACCACACACACACACACCACACACACACACACCACACACACACACACCACACCACACACACACCACACACACACCACACACACACACCACACACACACACACACACACACACACACACACACACACACAAAGTCAGTGTGTCAATACATAATGATACATTCATTCATTCATTCATTCATCTTCTACCGCTTATCCGAACTACCTCGGGTCACGGGGAGCCTGTGCCTATCTCAGGCGTCATCGGGCATCAAGGCAGGATACACCCTGGACGGAGTGCCAACCCATCGCAGGGCACACACACACACTCATTCACTCACGCAACCACACACTAGGGACAATTTTCCAGAGATGCCAATCAACCTACCATGCATGTCTTTGGACCGGGGGAGGAAACCGGAGTACCCGGAGGAAACCCCCGAGGCACGGGGAGAACATGCAAACTCCACACACACAAGGTGGAGGCGGGAATCGAACCCCGACCCTGGAGGTGTGAGGCGAACGTGCTAACCACTAAGCCACCGTGCCCCCTATAATGATACATAATGAAGTGAATTATCTCCTCTACAGACACTAAGACCACACAGTGGGAAGACCCCAGACTGCAGAACTCCGCCATCACTGGACCGGTAAGTACACTTGTGTTTCACCTTCAGAGACTCGTGTACACACATCACTCCATCACGCCGATGCTACAGAGCGTTTTCTCACACAGTACAGAGTGCTGTGAGAGTCAGTGCTGTGGAGCTTTCAGATGTCTGGCGTCTTCAGGACAGACGTCTTCTCTAACACCACAAACTGACACCTGAGACTGAGACCGAGCTGCAGTTTTATTCTTGTGTGTGTGTGTGTGTGTGTGTGTGTGTGTGTGTGCGTGTGTGTGTGTGTGTGTGCGTGTGTGTGTGTGTGTGTGCGCGTGCGCGTGTGTGTGTGTGTGTGTGTGTGTGTGTGCGTGTGTGTGTGTGTTCTGTTTCAGGCCGTGCCTTATTCCAGAGACTACAAGCAGAAGTACGAATATTTCCGCAAGAAGCTCAAGAAACCAGTACGACAAATTTTGTATTACTGAGTAAATCTGAGCTGGAAATAGATTTAAAACCTGCTTTACATCCTATTACATTTCTCATTTCTCATTTCTCATTTCTCTCTCTCTCTCTCTCTCTCTCTCTCTCTGTCTCTCTCTCTCTCTCTCTCTCTCTCTCTCTCTCTCTCTCTCTCTCTCTCTCTCTCTCTCTCTGTACTTCCTCATCTATCCCCCCACCTTCCCATCTCTCTCTGTGTCTCTTTGTCTGCCCCTCCTTGCGCTCTTTTTTTTCTCTTGCTCTCTGTTTAACTTTTCTGTTAAAATCTTCTTCTTTATTTCTCTCTATATCTGTTTGACTGTCTCTCTTTCTCCCTCTCTCTTTTTCTTTATCTTTACCTCTCTGTCTTCCTTGTTTCTCTCTCTGTTTTGTCCCCTCTCTCTCTCTCTCTCTCTCTGTTTTCCCCACTCTCTCTCTCTCCCTCTCTCTCTCTCTCTCTCTCTCTCTCTCTCTCTCTCTCTCACTGTCACACACTCTCTCTCTCTGTTTTGTCCCCTCTCTCTCTCTCTCTCTCTCTCTCTCTCTCTCTCTCTCTCTCTCTCTCTCTCTCTCTCTCTCTCTCTCTCTCTCTCTCTCTCTCTCCCTCTCTCTCTGTAGGCAGATATCCCGAACCGTTTTGAGATGTCCGTGAGAAGGAACGCTCTCCTTGAGGACTCGTACCGTCGTATCCTGTCCGTCAAACGACCCGACCTCCTGAAGGCCCGCCTCTGGGTGGAGTTTGCAGGGGAGAGGGGGCTGGACTATGGGGGCGTGGCTAGAGAGTGGTTCTTCCTCATCTCCAAGGAGATGTTTAACCCGTATTATGGGCTGTTTGAATACTCTGCTCTGTAAGTGAGGCGATGGAACCGAACGTTTCTGCACGTAGATAAAACCAGAGGATTTTATTACATCACTCTCCCTTAAAAAGGTTTAAGCAGTCTGTCGGATTTACAGGGACAACTTCACGCTGCAGATCAACCCAAACTCAGGCCTCTGTAACGAGGATCATCTCTCCTACTTCAAGTTCATCGGGCGTGTGGCGGGGATGGCCGTCTACCACGGCAAGCTTCTGGACGGTGCGTGTCATCTCGCCCTTTATATCCTAACCGATTCTCTAAGCGTTTTCACAGCGGTTCGGTCAGAGATCGTAAAGCAAGGACGTTGTTTCCGTGGTGATATAAATAAATTAATAAGAGTTCTTCGTACGTTGTCGTTTCTCTACAGCGTTTTTTATTCGACCGTTTTACAAGATGATGCTGCAGAAGTCGATCACGTTACAGGACATGGAGTCTGTGGTGAGCGACAGAACCTGAATCCTACATCTTTAATTAATTAATTAATTAAGTTTTGCCACAATTTAGAAATGTAAAACTTGTGTGTGTGTGTGTGTGACTCCAGGACAGCGAATACTTTAACTCTCTAAAATGGATCCTGGAGAACGACCCCACTGACCTGGATCTCCGTTTCACCATCGACGAGGAGCTCTTTGGGCAGGTGATCTTCTCTCACCAGCTGCTTCAAATTTCAAACCAGAGCGACTACATTTCTAACTCAATATTTCAGACCTGCAGACAAGATTTAAACATCTTCGTTACATCCCGAATTTCTGTCAAGTCGTTCGCGGAAAACGTCCGTCGTCTGAGAAATAAAACGGAATCGAATTGTTTTTTCCTCTCAAATAAACACACAGAATCTCTAGGCTTGAATGATGCTACGATCCCAGCGCACGATGTTATTGTGTCCTCGGTAAAGGATCGTGTAAACCCTCACGTCAGGCATTAACACTTCCTGTAATGATTAACTCTAAATCAGAACTGAGATAATGAGATAAAGAGTGTTCAGGTGAAGTTGGAGTTTTTCTTCATGGTGTATTTTCTGATGAATTGTACCTCTCGGTTTTGTCGTAGACGCACCAGCACGAGTTGAAGCCGGGCGGCGCTGACGTGGTCGTCACCGACTCCAACAAAAAAGAGTACATCCAGTAAGCTCCCAAACGCTCGCTCAGCTTTAGGCTTTAACGCCGTCATCAGTACACGCTGACTGAAGCTTGTGTAAAGACGCTCGTTTGTTTCAGACCCATTTAACGCCCTCCCCCACACCCCCGTCTTGTGTTTCGCAGCCTTGTGATGCAGTGGAGATTCGTGAACCGGGTTCAGAAGCAAATGTCCGCCTTCAAGGAGGTAAAGTAGGGAATCATTCCGTGTCGGAAAATGTGAATTTTTTAGAGATGATTTTATTTATTTATTTATTTTTCCCACCTTCCCTGGAATACAGGAGGTTCAGGTTGGGATGGGAATTTGTGTTCGATTTTTTTTTTTCAACTGAACGCTTTCGATGTACCTCATTCTGATAACAATAAAATATATCGATTCAAATAAAAAGAAATAAATATGATGTGGGGTCACGGTGTCTTAGTGGTTAGCACGTTCGCCTCACACCTCCAGGGTTGGGGGTTCGATTCCCGCCTCCGCCTTGTGTGTGTGGAGTTTGCATGTTCTCCCCGTGCCTCGGGGGTTTCCTCCGGGTACTCCGGTTTCCTCCCCCGGTCCAAAGACATGCATGGTAGGTTGATTGGCATCTCTGGAAAATTGTCCGTAGCGTGTGAGTGTATGAGAGTGTGTGTGTGCCCTGTGATGGGTTGGCACTCCGTCCAGGGTGTATCCTGCCTTGATGCCCGATGACGCCTGAGATAGGCACAGGCTCCCCGTGACCCGAGGTAGTTCAGATAAGCGGTAGAAGATGCGTGAGTGAGTGAGTGAGTGAGTGAGTGAGTGAGTGAGTGAGTGAGTGAGTGAGTGAGTGAGTGAGTGAGTGAAATATGATGTGATTTGTTAATTAATTACAATTTCCCAGATTTGTTGAATTCTGTAGACGATGGTGGTTAACAGTGACATCGCACACCGAGATCATCCTTATTTTCTGTCTCATTCGTGGTCTCTTTTCCTCACAGGGCTTCTACGAGCTCATCCCACAGGATCTGATTAAGATCTTCGATGAGAACGAGCTGGAGGTGAGTTTTATTTACGTTGGGACGTCTCTGAAATCCTGCGCTTTCTGTCTGTAACGTCTTGTCCTGTCTCTTGTGTGGATCTCAGCTGCTGATGTGCGGTTTGGGCGACGTGGACGTTAACGACTGGAGAGAAAACACCAAGTATAAGAACGGCTACGGACCCAACCAACCCGTCATCCAGTGGTTCTGGAAGGTCAGTGTAGATGTTTGATGGTGAGATTCTGTTTTATCTTAAACATCATGCAGAATTTAAATAGAAATAAAATCTCCTCAAGTAGCGCAGTACTGTCGAGTGGGTGTGGCCTAATATTCTAATGAGGACAGCTTGCTACATCAGAAATCTCTCTCCCTCTCTCTCTTTCTCTCTCTCTCTCTCTCTCTCTCTCTCTCTCTTTCTTCCTCTCTCTCTCTCTCTCTTTCTTCCTCTCTCTCTCTCTCTCTTTCTTCCTCTCTCTTCTCTCTCGCTCTCCCCCCCTCTCTCTTCTCCCCCATTCTCTCTCTCTCTCTTCTCCCCCCCCCTCTCTCTCTCTCCCCCTCTCTCTCTCTCTTTCTCTCTCTCTCTCTTTCTCTCTCTTTCTCTTTCTCCATCTCCCCCTCTCTCTCTCCCCCTCTCTCTCTCTTCTCTCTCTCTTGTTCTCCCCCCTCTCTCTCTCCCTCTCTCTCTCTTTCTGTCTCTCTCCCCCTCTCTCTCTTCCTCTCTCTCTTCCCCTCCCCTCTTTCTCTCTCTCCCTCTCTCTCTCTCTCTCTCTCTTCCCCCCCTCTTTCTCTCTCTCTCTCTCTCTCTCTCTCTCTCTCTCTTTCTTTCTCTCTCTTTCTCTTTCTCTCTCTCTTCCCCTCCCCTCTTTCTCTCTCTCTCTCTCTCTCTCTCTCTCTCTCTCTTTCTTTCTCTCTCTTTCTCTCTATCTCTCACTCTCTCTCTTTCTCTCTCTTCCCCTCCCCTCTTTCTCTCTCTCTCTCTCTCTCTCTCTCCCCCCCCCTCTCTCTGTCTCTCTCTCTCTCTCTCTCTCTCTCTCTCTCTCTCTCTCTCTCTCTCTCTCCCTCTCTCTCTCTCTCTCTCACACACACACTGTCACACACTCTCTCTCTCACACACTCTCTCTCTCTCTCTCTCTCTCTCTCTCTCTCACACACACACACTGTCACACACTCTCTCTCTCACACACTCTCTCTCTCTCTCTCTCTCTCTCTCTCTCTCACACACACACACTGTCACACACTCTCTCTCTCACACTCTCTCTCTCTCCCTCTCTCTCTCTCTCACACACACAGGCTGTGTTGCTGATGGATGCTGAGAAGCGAATCCGTCTGCTGCAGTTTGTAACAGGAACGTCCCGCGTGCCCATGAACGGATTCGCCGAGCTCTACGGTTAGCCCCGCCCCTTCATCATTTAACGTGACAGGACAGAGAGACAGAGTTATTAAACGCTCATAGTAAACTGCATGCCTGTAGAAACGCCTCATGCTGACCGTCGTGTGTTTATTCCGGATGTTTAGGGTCCAACGGGCCGCAGTTATTCACCATCGAGCAGTGGGGAACCCGAGAAAAACTGCCCCGTGCTCACACGTGGTGAGTAACAGCCTCATGTCTGATACATTCACTACCTTTTCCTCACAGGGTTACAACCTGAAATAGACTGAACTGAGGTCTATAACATTTGAGTCACTCAGTATATCAAATGTCTAAGGTGCAAAACTTTGATTCTCAGACTAATCCCTTCTTTACACGGTTACTGTCTTTGGTTTGGTTACAAGACTCCGTCTTCATGATGGTGTTTGTTTAGGAATGTTTAAGGGATCCTGGGATCATATGCTGCTTTAACTGCACACAGTTGGAGGAAATTCATCTTCAGTACCCGCTCTCAGGGTCACGGTGGATCCAGAGCCAGTCCTGGGTCACAAAAAAAACACATCATTCAGCTCATTTTTTAGGTGAAAACTTATGCACTTCTCTGTCTCTGTCTCAGCTTTAACCGTCTGGACCTGCCGCCGTACGAGTCGTTCGAGGAGCTGCGTGAGAAGCTCAACATCGCCATCGAGAACACTCAGGGCTTCGACGGAGTCGACTAGAGGTGCCATGGTGCTACGGCGTTCCCATGGAGATCACAGAGGGTGCAGCGGGCGTACGAGGCGCGCCGGGTGCTTACGTCACGCCCACGTTACAGCGACACGACCATCAGAGACGAGACTTTTTTTATTCTGCAGTCAGGATCAGGGTGTGGAGGAAACCTGCGCTTCAGAAAATCCAACAACGCTCTTATTATCACTGCTTTTACACCACTGTATCACGAGCTCGCAGATTTCTCTACAATGTTTACACAAGTCCAAATAAACAACATTGAAGTATGTTAAATGTAGACTTAATAAACACCTCCGGGTTTCACCCGCCGTCACCACGGAGAATCTACACTGCACAACTGCGTAAGCTTTCCGAGATGAACTGCGGTTCATCCGACGGTATATCCAGTGTTTGTTTTCTAATGAATTCGCAGCTTGTATAAAGCACTGTATCGTTTGAGGTTATTCTGTGGATTATAAACTTGCCTACACGTTAAAAAATATAAATCACGATCGTTCATGATATTAATATTAATATTAACGCGCATCAGCAGTTTGGGTGTTTTGAAGAAGTGTTCCACGTGTTTTTGCCTCCATCTCAGGGTTTGGTGGCAGTATTCGTCTTATCTTTCCTTTTCTTTCTTCCTGATTTATTCCTGCTGCACTCTTTAAAACGCAGTTTAAGTGAACCTGGTTTACCGGCGGATCGCTTCAGGAAACTTTTGTACTTTAACACCTTTTAGAGGGTCTTTTAGAACAACAGAACGAGTCTTAATCAGCGTCTGGGTGTCGGTTAGCGAGCTTGTCCTTCCTCGTCTTGGGTTTCAGGGAGAAATCCTCGGCTCGGATCGTTTCTCGGATATGTTTACATGCTGAGCGAAAGCACTTTCTCTTTCTCACTATGGAAATTTATCAGACTGTTAAACTCCAGTGCCCTCGTCTGTCCGTGAGAGCGGCTCGTAAGCTGTTTTGTCGTTCCGTGTTAAAACGAATCTTTTTATTTGATTGTTTTTTGTTTTTGTTTTTGTTTTTTTTTGTTTTTCTTAAACCGATTAGATATTTTATCTGAACGTTCGCCCTTTATGCAGAAAAGCAAAAAATGTTCAGCACAAAGTTTGTGTGCAGGACCAGGGGACTAAATAAATAAATAGATAAATATATTTCTTAAAATATATTCAAGTAAATTCCTTGTTTGCTGGTAAATAATCAATCCAAGATTGTGTATAAATAAATATACGTTCTGAGTAGTATTTTTGCCTGACAATTTTTAATAAAAAAAATATTTTATATGAACTAACAGTTGAATAAATAATAAATTTAGTAATGCATACACGTCGTTTTTATTTTTTTTTTTTCTTAGTATATTTATATTTTATTTTATTTTGTTTTGTTTTTATTTTTTTTTTTTCACTCTGGTCCACCGTTTTTAGCAATATAAGGGGAATACAAGTGTATTAGAAACGAAAGCCTTTAATCTGGAATATAAATCATAATGGTTTAATCGGGTTATGTGCCAGTGTTCTTGGCATCATATTTTTGGGAAACAAATAAAAGAAAATGTTGTGAGAAAGTTTGTGCAGTTTTTTTTTCCTTGTTGTTTTCCTCTCACTTCATCTCGGTCAATACGGTGAGTCACCACAAGAGGGCGCTTTACTGCAGCACATTTACACACCAGTTTATCCGGTATGTGTGTAAGCTTGAGTTGTATAAAGCTAAACACTAAAAATAACAACAACAAACGAAATGAAATGACTGCACGGGATTTTAAGAAACTGTCATTAATGAATAAATAACAAATGAGAAATCAATGCTTGATATTTTGTGTATTTTGGGGAAATCAATGATGTTAACTGTTACTTTCGCTTTATGATGTGTGTTCATTCATTCATTCATTCATTCATTCATTCATCTTCTACCGCTTATCTGAACTACCTCGGGTCACGGGGAGCCTGTGCCTATCTCAGGCATCATCGGGCATCAAGGCAGGATACACCCTGGACGGAGTGCCAACCCATCACAGGGCACACACACACACACACACACACACTCTCATTCACTCACACAATCACACACTATGGACAGTTTTCCAGATGCCAATCAACCTACCATGCATGTCTTTGGACTGGGGGAGGAAACCGGAGTACCCGGAGGAAACCCCCGAGGCACGGGGAGAACATGCAAACTCCACACACACAAGTTGGAGGCGGGAATCGAACCCCCAACCCTGGAGGTGTGAGGCGAACGTGCTAACCACTAAGCCACCGTGACCCCCCTTGTGTGTTCATAAGTAATAATATTAACAATATCTCATTAATGCATTGCTAGGTAATTTAACATAAAGTCGACATGGACATCGTTACCATCAATTCTCTTTATTAAGTGTGTTCAAATTGTAGCAAGGTGTTATGAATGCCTTATGAATGCCTTATGAATGTCATGAATGTCTTATGAATGCCTTATGAATGTCTTTTTTTTTTCTTAATATGTTTATAGTTTTTTTGTTTTAATTTTTTCCACTCTGGTCCACCATTTTCAGCAATATAAGGGAATTAATCTCTCTCTCTCCCTCTCGCTCTCCCTCTCTCTCTCTCTATCCACAAAAACATTATTATTTATTATTAATTATTATAATTTATTTTACAGAGAATCCGCAAAACATAAATTCCCATAAGCTGTATTTTCATCATCGTTACACAAACTGGAAATAATTATACATATAATTAGATGTATAATTTAAGACATTTATAAGATGTTCTTTGTCCAACAATTTCATGGTTAAACACGTTTGTTACGTACACGTCCTCATATAAAAACTATAACGCATTAGAATCTGCCGGAACTAATTAGAATAATACACACTTTCTGACCAATCAGGTTTCTGCGCCGTGGTATAATGAATAATAAATGATTTACTCCAACAACCTGAAAATGATTGAAATCAATCATCAGTAAAAAGTCAATTATTTTCTCAACCACAATAGAAACTGGTGAATAATATTAGTCTTGATCACCATCAAGTTTCATTGGTTACGTAGGTTAGAAGAGGGAACAGAAAATGCTGAGATGAATGAAGTTGTTGGTCTATAAATCTGTAAATAAAAATCTCCATAACATTTTTATTTGTGTCTCAGTGAGAAGTTTCCAAGCAGCAGGAGGCACTTTTATGAAAGTAGTAAGTGACAACGGTCTTGTTTTCTCTTCTTCTTCTCTCCCATCCCCCTTCCCTCTCTTTTTTTTTCTTCTTCTTCCCTTCAGTTCAACCCAGAAGTCAGGTGACAGGACACACACCATCCTATTCAAACTCTCGGACCCTGAAGGGTCAAAGGGGGTAGGGCTCTAAGCTCCAGAGCAACTCAGTGTGCTGATTGAGATGGTGTTTGTCCAACGCCGGATCTTCTTTCCTTTCATATCTGTGATTATGACTTTTTCGTGTATTGATCTGCCATCAGCAGGTGACCTCTGACCCCAGCTCCATTTGCATATTGGCGGTTTCAGAGGCCAATGTGGAACAAACATACACACACACACACACACACACACAGGAAGAAACAGTGATATTCGCAAAGTTGGTTCATATGATCAGAACTTAGTGCTCTTGTGTTCTGTTAGTTAGCAACAAGCACATCTCAGTGGAGGTCCAAAATCCTCACCGCACGGAAGACAATCGGAGCTGGTACAATTTCTGGATGCCTCGGGATGGGTAGAAAGAGAGAAGCTGTGAGAAGCTGAATGTTAGTAACCATTCACTGGTTTGGTGAACGAGCGCACAGTTAGGGACACAGCTAGCTTGACGTTTCACGCTTACACTGACTGGACTCTTTAAATTCACAGCTACAGATAAGAATAGTAGAACTTTGTGTTAGTATTTAAAACTGAACACATAAAACTAACTTATCGTATATCATTTACATTTAAATAAAGAAAAGTCATCAGTTCCCATTACGATCAAGTAGAGAAGCCCAGCTGGTCAAGAAAACTCTGTGTGTGTGTGTGTGTGTGTGTGTGTGTGTGTGTGTGTGTGTGTGTGTGTGTGTGTGTTTATATCAGCTACTAACCGGCTCCAAATCAGAGAATTGATAAGGGAGAGTTGGACAGCTGGACAGTACGCAAAGTTATTGATCCTACTCTTTTCTCTGTATGGAGGAGGAGAGTGACCTGACCTCCCACCGGACCCTCGGACCCACGACACACAAAAGCCCAGCTGTGAGGTCTGTTCAGCAAAACGGGAGGAAAACACCCTTTTCCCACACTCAGGCACGGAGATCATAGACGTGTCGTATCGATAGCTACAACTGAAATGAGGTTGCATTTAGATTGTCTGTCGGTCTGCACAGCGAATGTGTAACACTGAACATCACAGAGTGTTTAATCCAGAGATTCTGGATAAAACTTATATTCTGGTTTGTCTGTCAGTAAAAAAATTATCTAAAATATTCAAATCTCTAACCATGATACAAAATGGTTGTTTTAATTTAGGCTCTACTGATGTCATACACAACACCCGCATCTGGGACAACATTAGTGCAGAATTTGATCATTCATTTATTCATCCATTCACTTTCTACCGCTTATCGGAACTACCTCGGGTCACGGGGAGCCTGTGCCTATCTCAGGCGTCATCGGGCATCAAGGCAGGATACACCCTGGACGGAGTGCCAACCCATCGCAGGGCACACACACACACTCTCATTCACTCACACAATCACACACTACGGACAATTTTCCAGAGATGCCAATCAACCTACCATGCATGTCTTTGGACCGGGGGAGGAAACCGAAGTACCCGGAGGAAACCCCCGAGGCACTGGGAGAACATGCAAACTCTACACACACAAGGTGGAGGCGGGAATCGAACCCCCAACCACTAAGCCACCGTGCCCCAGAATCTGATCATATTTGACTTATTTTACGATCAACTGATTATATGTTCATCAGAAACAGTCAGACACTTGGATATAAAGAGCACCAGATCAGTATCAGATCAGAATAAGACCGATACTCAAAGTTCTGATATTGGCGTGTACTTGCCTGAGGGAAATGAATGTTTCCATTCCTGAGCTCCTCAAAACTGCTGAAAAATAATCAGGTTTTAACTAAAAGTTTTTCCTACAAGTTTTAACCACACTGTGGCATTTTCCTGCAAAGACGAATGTTGTGTAAGTTAGTGTCAATTTCTATCTTGACTGTGTAAAGTTCTAACTAGTTATAGTTAGGCTTGTTATAGCTATGTAGTTTGTGTGCTTTTTATGGTAATTAGTCATATTTTTTAGCTAGGTAGTTAGTTAGAGTTTTTCTAGTTAGTGTGATTGTCTTTGTTGGTAGTTAATTAAGGTTTTTCTAGCTACCTAGTTTGTGTACATTTTATTGTAATTAGTCAGATTTTTTAGCTAGGTAGTTATTTATTTATTTTTTTAGCTAGGTAGTTTGTGTACTTTTAATAATTAGTCTTATATACTAACTAGTTCGTTAGTGGGATTTTCTAGCTAGGTAGTTAGTGTAATTTTTATGGTAATTAGTCTGGCTTTCTTAGGAGGTAGTTAGTTAGGGTCATTAGACAGTAAGAACTCATTTTCTCACTGTAAACTTAAAGATCTTATCAATTTGTCAATTTTGAGTAGATCAGGTTCGAAATGTAGAATTACACCTCCATCTATTAGTATGTTAGAAACTTTGAGATACAAACAAAAGAGAAATATTCATCAGTTTATGACATCTTCAGAATTCTGTATGTTACAAAATATCTACATTTGCATATTAAAAAATACTCTACATGTTTTGGTCAAATGAACTGTTGATACACTTTATCGAAGACACATCACTGCTTCATCACACAGTCTTCATACATCAGTAGTTTTTTTATCACATTTTATTGAAAATAAGGATTGGTTTTGATGTCATTTGCCTCTGAACAAAAACAAACCCGATTTAAATATGAATAAATTATCTTAATAGTTTGGGACTTATTTCAATAATTAGACTTTTCACTGAGACTTTTGGAGAAATGCGCGTCTCAGTCTGTCTCATTTTCTTCTTGTTATTGTTTTGTGTTCGAGGATCTATCACCGCACCATCAAAATAGATTTAACAGCTTAATTATTAACTTAAAAGATATGCGACATAATTTGATATTCAGGATTTTCCACAAGACTTTTAAACATTTTACCTAAACAGCTTGATGTAGCGTCAAAAAAAAAAAAAAAAAAGTCAATAAAAAGATTTCTAACAGAAAACATTTGGATTAATACTCGCATTTATTGTATAATAACAAAAAAAACCTTAGTTTTTATTTGCGTGTATTTTTATTATTATTGGCGAATATCCGGTCTAACGCTCACGTAAACTCTTGATACGTTTGTAGTTTAATACGTTAATTCGATTACGTTTGGGTCCGGTGAGTATAAAGTTTCATCACAAATAACATCATTTTTATTTGAGATTTTGTTTGTTATTAAATAAATGTCTACCAAAAAAATAGATTTAAATGCTTAATTGTGGCTTATTAATGAATCATTAATGAATTAATATTTAATTATTCATGATTTCACACATTATCTTGACCAATTACACAAGATTCTGAGGAGAGGTTTTGAGGGCGGGGCTTTGTCGTTGCTAAGGTCGTTGCTAAGGTGCTCTGAAGGAGGAGGGGCAGGTGGGGGCTGGTGGGGGGTGTGTGTGTGTGTGCGCGCGGAGAAACTGGAGCTCGGGCTTGTTGATGGTCAGCATCTCACACTGAGGGTCACAGTTTGACACAGAAACACAACACAGAAGGTTGTGTTAGCAGCTGTGTAGCGTTAGCTAGCATGCAACAACACATGCAGTAAATGGCGCGTTTTAAAAGGATTTTATTTCAACCTGTGCTGTTTGTAGCAGTGTTTTTACCAGGTAAGAGATGCCTTTTTATTTATTTATTTATTTATTTATTTATTTATTTATTTATTTATTTATACAGTGTTAGTGTTAGTGTTTAGTGACAAGAAATCAACAATAAGATAAACATTTAACTCTTTACACCGTATAAAGTTATTACAGCTCTCTGGTTGTCAGATGTTTATATGCACGGTGTAACTGGTGCTATATAAATGACATCATTGACATAAATTACTTGTTTTTTTTTTGGTTATCTTTATTACATTTAAAGGCGCGCGTGCTACATTTGGACGTGACGTCAGTCCTCGCGCGCTGCTGTTTTACACAGAAAAAAGGAAAAAATAAAATCCTCAAGCGCTGGTTTTAAGGTCGGCGCTCGCGCGGCGCACGTGCGCGACTCACAACAACCGCTGTGCTCTCTTTAGGCCGCTAGGGGTCGCCTTTATTTATTTATTTATTTATTTATTTGTTTGTTTGTTTGTTTGTTTGTCTGTTTGTTTATTAACAAGGGCTCAACGATCAGCGTTCTGTTCTTTTTTAGTATTCTAAACTAGTATCGCAGTTATTGTATCATTATTTAGAGTTAGCTTGTTTATTATTATTGCTAATATTATTATTGCTAATATTATTATAGCTAATAACACAATCTCTGGATTTAACAGGGTTTTCTCACGTGGTGTTTATTTCTGTTTAGCTCCTAAGCCATATAACTGATTAAAATATGATCTGTCCAGTTTTTTAGTCATGGGCTGGAAAACAAGGGCACGGGGTGGGAAAGAAGGGCGCGGGGTGGGAAAGGAGGGCGTGGGGTGGCAAAGGAGGGCGTGGGGTGGCAAAGGAGGGCATGGAGAGGCAAAGAAGGGCATGGGGAGGCAAAGGAGGGTGTGGGGTGTGAAAGGAGGGCATGGGGAGGCAAAGAAGGGCTTGGGGTGGGAAAGGAGGGCATGGGGAGGCAACGAAGGGCTTAAGCGGGCAAAGAAGGGCATGGGTAGGCAAAGAAGGGAATGGGGAGGCAAAGAAGGGCATGGGGAGGCAAAGAAGGGCTTAAGGGGGCAAAGAAGTCCATGGGGAGGCAAAGAAGAGATTAAGCGGGGCAAAGAAGGGCATGGGGAGGCTAAGAAGGGCATGGGGAGGCAAAGAAGGGCATGGGGAGGCAAAGAAGGGCATGGGGAGGCAACCATCTGCTGCAATTAATGTCTTCATTTTCTTGGCCCCCAAAAGTACCCTCGGTCTCTCTCTTCCATCTGCAACCTTTTTCTTAAAACTTTCTTTCCAAGAAGTATATGCAGAATATCTGATTTATATCTGATTTATACACCAATGACGACATACTGTATATGATTTCCTTTATAAGTATAGTGTCACAGTACTGGACGACATTATACCACACAAAATATACAGTGTGTTTATAGGTTTACTCTTAAACCGCCAACAAAACTGTAGTAATACTGTAACGAGAAGGTTTATTTAAATGTTTATGTTATTTAACAATAGAAATGAGTATATTTACATCTTGTTCTCTGTGACATAGTCTTGATGTTTTATGTCCTGATGATGTATATTACCGTACTAACGGTACAGAGTCAGATGTCTTAACATCTCCTAAACAAACTCCAACTGCTCATGGCGTCATATTGTGAAGGTCTCAGGTTGTGTCAGGAGTCGTCCTAGTGTAGGATCAGTGGCTATCCAGATTACACGCAAAGAGCATAATAAATCATTTTAAGGACGTATAGAGTCACTCTGCTCCCAGGTGCTTGACTTCAGGAGGCATGGATAACCAGATTAGATTAGCGTGAAGTGTAATCCACAAAGACATACCATCTCAGAAACACAGCCAGACCAGGACTTCAGAGTTTATGACCCTTTCACTTCTTGTTATTTCAAAGTTTTTATTTTTTTTTTTGGTTTTGCAGACAGGAAAGTTTGTGTTACTGATGTTTGTGTGATTATCACCTAGTAAATATAAAAAAATCAATAATAAATGTAATATATCGTCGCTGTCAGACGGAATCCTCGTATCTCCAAAACCGTTATCTTTCAGGAAATTAAAAAAACGCCGTACCTTATCTGCAGTGCACAGGGTTTAGTCCACGTTGCAGTGGATTGTCTTGCGCTAAATTCCTGTCCTCAGACGAGCACCAGAACTAGCGGGGGTCAAGATTTTTTTTCTTTAAGCCCAGTGTTTTGAAGACATTTACCTCAGAAGACGTGTTGATTCGTCGCGACTCTTCTTGAGGAGAAATATGCCGTGAAGCTCTCCCACGGAGTGAGGAAGAGGTGGACAGTTGAAGTGTCCAATGGAGTTATGAGATTTGTGCTCAAGCTATTTTCAAGACTTTAGATTGGTTAATAACTTGTAAAAATAACAGACCCACGTGGGGACTGACCAATAGCATCGATATGTGAAAAAATATGAAATTGGCCAAATTTGGACATACGAGGTTTCCGTCCGACAGCGACGTTATGTTAACAGTGGGTTGTGATTTCTGCCAGTGTAACCTACGTAGTAAAAATGACCCTGTCTATGCTTTATGAATCCAACTTTTTTGAGAACCACAGCCTTGAAATTTGTGTTCCTCTTCCATCATGTTTGTCAAAGTTCTTTTCCTCAAGGTAACTTTGAACATTTCCTTCACTTATTCAGCAGTGTAACTCTCTCTCTCTCTCTCTCTCTCTCTCTTTTCAGGTGTTTTGTGTTTCAGTGAGTTATTTTTCGTTAAGGAGCCTCGGGATGTGACGGTCCTGCGTAAGGATGTAGTGATTGTGGACTGTCAGGCTCAGGGCGAGCTTCCGATCCGGATCCGTTGGCTAAAAAACGGATCTCCTGTCGTCGAGTCGGACCGCGTCTACCAACTTTCCAACGGATCGCTCTTCATCTCAGAGACCGAGAGCCGAAAAGGAGATAAATCAGACGAAGGGTCGTATCAGTGCCTTGCTCAGAACAAATACGGAGCTATCCTGAGCCAGAAAGCTCGTCTGACTATCGCAAGTAAGTTGCTGTAACGGTCTCGGGATGGTCTGAAGTGGTCCTTCCTGAAATCAGGCCAGGCCAGCTTTTCCTGAATCTCCAAACACACACAGTTTAATTACACTCTCTTAAAGTCCTTCAGTATCTCTGAGATCTTTCTTTGGGCCAGATTTCCTGGAGATTATTACTGATTATTACTGAGGTCATTACTACTGTCATCTTTGTAGACTTACGAGTTTATGAGTCTGAAATTTACACTGTCCAGTTTTGCTCACAGGCAAAGTTCTTGCCAATTTGGTCAACTTTTAATTCCCATCCCCCAACCAGCTCTGTCTTATCACACGACAGCTAGAAACCAATGATTCCAAGGCAAACACGTGCTTCTTCTGAGATACGTGAAGATGTGAAGCTTAACAAACTCACTGGCAATCACGCTGCGTCACACGGCAGCATAATGCACTCGCTATCTGCCACTGTTCGTATACATGACCCTCGCGATTAGCTAGCTCTGGATTGCGGACCCCAGCCAAAGAATGTGTTATTACACTCATCTACTTTTCATAGCACTTTTTTGACACAGCTTGTGCAGATTGACTTAAGCAGCATGTAGTCGTTTCTTTGATCAGTCTTCTTTAGTCTTCATGACGTTACAGCCTCATATGTTATTAAATTCCTGAAACTACGTCTCAGTTAGTTCTGGTAATGCAAATAGAGCCAGCTCTTGGGTGGGGGGTGGAAGGAGGGATGAGTTCAGTGCTGGAGGCCAGCGGTTTGAAAGCCAGGGTAGATCCTGAGAGAAAGCCTCCATTGGTGTGTAAATGAAGGCGGGCAGGTTTGAAAGGTTAGGAGCTGGGTAAGGAGCTATTCACCATCTAGAGCTTTTTAAGTCATCCTCTCTTGCTTTAAGGAGTGTGTGTGTGTGTGTGTGTGTGTGTGTGTGTGTCAGGGTGGGGTGATGTGACATCATTATCACAACACTTATGAATGCTTTCCAGGGCTATTTATGCAAAGTGACACACCATATAACACTAATTACCTCAGCTGTCGAATTCTGCATTCTGATTGGTCAGAAGGTGTTAAAACATTTCCTATAACAGCAGCTCTGACACCAGATGCACTCGTACTAACGCGTTACGTTTTGTACAGTAACGGTTCGTTCACAAGGACTCGTACGGCAGAATCTCCTCCTAAACATATTGTGTGAAAAGACGTTTATCTAGCAGCGATGGAATGAGTCTCCAGTGTCGGTGCTAAAGCCGTATGTTTTTTA
>NC_083468.1:26646663-26654163 GCF_030014155.1 Tachysurus vachellii
TGGGCTGACATGATAAAATATTATCACGATTCTCATTTCTGTGATATGATATTTTTCACCGTATAAAGGTTTAGTAACAAACGTCCGACAAAAGTAAATAAAAGTAAATAAAGTTTGATGACACTTTTTTTGAATGTCTACACAAATATATTTGTATTTTATATATAAAAATGATACACATTTAAGGTTTTTATTTTATTTTAAAGAAAATTTTTTTGACATTTTAAAACTTTACCTTCAGTTCAGCGGCTTTTTAATCAGGTTTTTAGTTATTTTTTTCCAATATTAATATTAGAACCTTGATTATCATCCGGTACCCAGATGATATTGTTTATAACTCAGTCGTGATAAAAGAAGTCTGGATATCTTTATCACCACATCACCCTGCTGTATGAAGGCGGTGTGGGGTTTATTCAGCACTGAAGCCCCTCCTGCAGTGAGAGAGGCTGTGGGGTCGCCCCGTGCTGCTCCTGCTTCATACAGAGAGATTCCCTGCTGCTTCAAACACTAACACAGAGCAGCTGAGATTTACGGATCCGTTTATCATCACATCCACAAAACCAGGTTCTGCTCCTGGACTTCACTAATCCACAAGCTCCATGTGATCTTATCATTATTAATCACATGAGGGGCGGAGCTTCGTGAGCACATGCAGGAACAGGCTGGAGGATTTGTAAAGATATTCACGAGCATCAGTCACTTCATGACTCTGTCTCTAACACTCTAATGCCTTCGCAACAGGTCAAAGCTCAACCAGCCAAAGCTCTTCCTGATCCAGGCTGCTTTGTCCAAAAAAGTTTTTTGATAAAATCCAAGTAGTTTATTTATTAACTTATATAATGATTCCTAACTTATTTATCTCCAAAATCTGATTCGTTGTGTCCTCTTTATCAGCTGCTGCGCCTCCATTGATTTGTGCTCAGTAATTATTGACCAGGGAATCTGTCAGAGCGAGTAGACTGAGGAAAAGGAAGTGGAGGAGGTGGATGTGGTCATGGGGTGGACGTGGGGGTAGTGGTGATGTGGATGTGGTCATGGGGTGGTGGTGATGGTGGAGGAGGTCGTGGTAGTGATGGCGGAGGAGGTCATGGGGTGGTGGTGATGGTGGAGGAGGTGGATGTGGTCATGGGGTGGTGGTGATGGTGGAGGAGGTGGATGTGGTCATGGGGTGGTGGTGATGGTGGATGTGGTCATGAGGGTGGTGGTGATTGTGGAGGAGGTGGATGTGGTCATGAGGGTAGACATGGGAGTGTTGGTGATGGTGGATGTGGTCATGAGGGTGGTGGTGGTGATTGTGGAGGAGGTGGATGTGGTCATGGGTGTGGACATGGGGTGGCGGTGATGGAAGATGTGGGCATGGGGTGGTAGTGATTGTGGAGGCGGATTTGGTCATGGGGTGGTGGTGGTAGTGGATGTGGTCATGGGGTGGACATGGGGGTGGTGGTGATGTGGATGTGGTCATGGGGTGGTGGTGATGGTGGAGGAGGTCATGGGGTGGTGGTGATGATGGATTTGGTCATTGGAGTGGTGGTGATGGTGAATGTGGTCATGGGATGGTGGTGATGGTGGAGGAGGTGGATGTGGTTATGGAGTGGACATGGGGGGCGGTGGTGATGTGGATGTGGTCATGGGATGGTGGTGATGGTGGAGGAGGTCATGGGGTGGTGGTGATGATGGATTTGGTCATTGGAGTGGTGGTGATGGTGAATGTGGTCATGGGATGGTGGTGATGGTGGAGGAGGTGGATGTGGTTATGGAGTGGACATGGGGGCGGTGGTGATGTGGATGTGGTCATGGGATGGTGGTGATGGTGGAGGAGGTGGATGTGGTTATGGGGTGGACATGGGGGCGGTGGTGCTGTGGATGTGGTCATGGGATGGTTGTGATGGTGGAGGAGGTGGATGTGGTTATGGAGTGGACATGGGGGCGGTGGTGATGTGGATGTGGTCATGGGATGGTGGTGATGGTGGAGGAGGTGGATGTGGTTATGGGGTGGACATGGGGGCGGTGGTGATGTGGATGTGGTCATGGGGTGGTGGTGATGGTGGAGGAGGTCATGGGGTGGTGGTCACTCTGCTTCATTAGGTACACCTGTAGGTTTGTTTAAGTGCCGATGGTTTGAGCTGCCAGGAAAGATCCGGTAACTCATATAACAGTCATGGTGAGCAGAAAAGCGTCTTATCATGCACAAATCATCCAAACTTGAGGTGGATGATGAGGAGACCACACCAGGTTCCTCTCCTGTAAGCTAAGAACACAACCCGACGATGTCAATGGCTCAGATTAGGTGAATCCGTATCCACGGTAACCTCAGATCATTTTTTTAATGTATTACTGTTTATATTGCGAACTAAATCTCGACATCAGGAAAACATGCTCTCTTTTGACGATACATCAAACGGTGTTGATTGGGTATTGACGAGCTGGAGGTCGATGACAGTCAGGGCTGAAGGATCACAAGTAAACACGATAGAGTGAGAGAGGACAAGGGAAGAAGAGGTGGACACCACCCCATGACCACCTCCACCTCCTCCACCATCAGAGGTGAAGATTTAAATCCTGCTCCTAAAGCATGACCAAAAGGACAGGATCACGCTGCTGTGAGATCTGACATGTGTGTGTTTATCTAAAGACCTTTTGGTTCTGGGTGCTCATCCATGTGATACGCTGTAACTGTATCACCTTTCACTGATCCACTTCCTCTCTCTCTCTCTCTCTCTCTCTCTCTCTCTCTCTCTCTATCTCTCTCTCTCTCTTCCTTTGTCCTTTTGAATTTGGCTCATGAGTTCATCCTAAACCTGAACAGAGCCATTACACAGAAAGAAATGATGCTTGTGTTGAAGTGCACCTGGACATTCTGTTGGGTTCTTTGGTTTCACAGCTTCATTGTGACTGTCCTCCCCTCACCACCCCCTGCTACATAATTATGTTTCAGCCCATTTTGTGACATTTAAATAAGATCCACTATTGTCATTTAACACCCATTTCCTGCCCCAAACCATGTGTCCAAGTGAAGCAGGCAGATGTGAATTCAGCTCATTATTTTAACTCTAAAGTTTGAGATTATTCACTCACTCACTCATTTTCTACCGCTTATCACGGGGAGCCTGTGCCTATCTCAGGCGTCATCGGGCATCAAGGCAGGATACACCCTGGACGGAGTGCCAACCCATCGCAGGGCACACACACACACTCTCATTCACTCACGCAATCACACACTACGGACAATTTTCCAGAGATCCCAATCAACCTACCATGCATGTCTTTGGACCGGGGGAGGAAACCGGAGTACCCGGAGGAAACCCCCGAGGCACGGGGAGAACATGCAAACTCCACACACACACACACAAGGCGGAGGCGGGAATCGAACCCCCAACCCTGGAGGCGTGAGGCGAACGTGCTAACCACTAAGCCACCGTGCCCCCAGTTTGAGATGAAGCTAAATTGACAGGATCACAGTTGTCCACAGTTCTGTAAGCAGGTAGTTGTATTTAACTGTATCTGTCTCTTTCTCTTTCTTTTCAGGTATTTCTACATTCACCCAGCAGCCTTCCTCCATAGTAGTGACGGAGGGTTCGGTCGCACGCTTCACCTGCAGAATCAGCGCCGTACCTCCACCAATCATCACCTGGGAGTTCAACCGAGTCACCTTACCGCTGGCCACCGACAGGTACAGACACAGAAGAGACTCAAGATTTACGGTACAGTTTATTGTTGAAAGATATTTCTGAGCCAACTTCCTGCATTTAGAATCACGGTGCTGCCTGGCGGAGTGCTGCAAATCCAGGGAGTAGACCGAAGGGATGCTGGACATTACCGATGCGTGGCCACAAACATTGCCAGCCGTCGCAGGAGCGTGGAGGCGACACTGACAGTAACACCAGGTAAACCAGACAGACCAGATTAAACCGAAAGCTCCCACTATTTATTTATTTTTCCTCCTCTAATCCTTTTATCATGATGTCCCGGTGCAGCTCCTTCTCCCAGAATACCCCAGCGACCGCGTATCATTGCCGGGCCACAGAACCTCACCGTGTCGACTCACAGCAGCGCTCTCCTGGAGTGCGTGGCAGTAGGGAATCCTCGGCCGCTGATCTCGTGGAGCCGCGCTGACCACAAGCCAATCGACGTCTATAGCACCAAAGTGCTCGGCAACGGCAACCTGCTCATCTCTGACGTTAAGAGGCAGCACGCGGGTGTGTACGTTTGTCGAGCTACCACGCCCGGCACCAGGAACTTCACGCTCGCCACTGCTAACGTCACGGTTCTTGGTAAGGAGGCTTCAAACCCATTACACTACACATATAATATAACTGTAGACACAAAAGTGCCAAATTTGAGTAATTTACATTAAAGGTGCAATAAGTAACCTGGATTTTAATTTCTCCTAATTATGTCGCTTTGTAGAAGCCAACATTCTGTTTTCCTATTTAAGCTTAGACAAAAATTTATAAAATTTAATGCGGCCTAGAGCTTTCGAGCCACATGCACCAAATTCGGATATGTTGTAAACGCTGGTCTGAAGTTTATTGCTGTTAGTTTTCTAAGCAATCCGAGTACCGGTACTTCCAGTACCGGGTCTCAAAGTGGCCTTTTTTCCCATAGACTCCCATTATAAACTTGGGAGGTTTTTAACTCGGCAAGCTTTCGAACTATCAACACCAAACTCGGCCAGCTCCTTTAGAGTGATACTCTGAACAAAGGTTTAAATTTGTGTACCGACTGGCCTTTCGGTTTTGCCGCAGCCCCGCCCCCAAAATATGCAAAATCAAAAAACTTGGACATGTGACATATCAAAACAATCAGCCCAATGTGGGGAACTTCCTCAGGAGTGTTTGGATGATGTCACATGCTTGTCTCCGCTTACCTCCAAATGTTTTGGCAACCTAGCTTTCTGTCCACTTGCCTCCAAAGCAGCACTAACCCTTATGTCCACACGCCTCCAAAAAGTACCATCCGTTGCGAATACTTGCATCGTCAAAGCCAACATCAAAGTTTGTCGCGACAAACTTTACATATCTAGTTCATTATTGTTTTATAAATGGACTAAATTCTGTCTGAGGACTTATTGAGACTTACTTATGATTTCTTTTCTGATGAAAGCTGAACTAAACCTCTGATTTCAGAACCCCCATCTCTGGTGGAGTGGCCCGAGAGTCTGACCCGACCACGCGCCGGAACCGGGCGCTTCGTGTGCCAGGCCGAAGGGATGCCCACTCCCCGCATCACCTGGCTTAAAAACGGGCAGCAGGTGCACTCCAACGGACGCATCAAAATGTACAACAGGTACGAAGTCGCTAAATAATGAGCAGGTTTTTAGACTGAACTGTAAGCAAGAAGGATTAGTGACTCATCACTCATGGCTTTAAATGGTTTTAAATGACTGCTGCTGGAAACTCAATGAATTATTTATTAGCCTCTTCTTCAGGTGTTAATAATTTATTGTTTGCTAATAGCCAAGAAAGAATACACTTCAGACTTACAACATCAAACCAATAAAGGTAATGGGAGTTTGTTTTGATTCGAATTGTTCTTGTTGGATGTTTTTGTAGTAAACTGGTGATAAACCAGATTATCCCAGAGGATGATGCGATTTACCAGTGCCAAGCCGAGAACGAGCAGGGTTCAGTTCTGTCGACGGCTCGTCTCATCGTGGTGATGTCAGAGGATCGGCCCAGCGCGCCGAGGAACATCCACGCCGACACCGTGTCCAGCTCGGCCATCCTGCTGGCGTGGGAGCGACCGGCGTACAACGCGGATAAAGTCATCGCGTACTCCATCCACTACATGAAAGCAGAAGGTAAATCACACCAAAGGATTATGGAAACATCCCACTTACACTCGTGTTTGTTGAATTAAGCTCCACTCTTCTGGGAAGGCTATACGCTATTTTTAGACCGTGGCTCCTCGAGAGCATCAGTGAGATCAGACTCTGGTGTTCAGGATGTTTTGGAGACTCCAGTTCCAGTTCATCCTAAAGGTGTTCAGTGGGGTTGAGTCAGAGTCAGGGCTCAGTGCAGGACACTTCAGTTCTTCCACTCTAACCTTCACCTCCACACCATGTCCTCATGGAGCTGCTTTGTCCACAAGGACACTGTGTGCTTCTGTTTTAACAGAGGTGTAACAGTTTGAAGAAACAGCAGATGTTGGTCAGGGTGCACATATAGTATAGCGTAGACTCCATCCATGAGAGAGTTCCCAATGTCTTTTTATTCCCAGTATTGTTATTGAAGGAGGAATAAAATATTCACCCAATTATTTCTTTTATTGGCTTTTTTAAATACCTCAATGATCCTGAGTGTCAGGTTCATTCAGTGGTTCATACAATCGTACAATCGCTACCCGTTCTTATTGGGTTTTTTTTAGTCCACGGAAAATAAAAAAGAGTCTTTTTCCCATCACAATACAGACACCACTACAATAGATTCTGACCGGTGGAAATGACCCACAATAACTGGGCTCCTGAAGACCGTTTATTCCTGAACATTCCTGACTTCTATAGACTAAAAAAAGCCCGGCTCTGGGAATGTACCACTTTACAGTAATGACCTGCGGGTTCTTCTTTGTGCCGTTAAATCATGCTGAGACTGATCATTGTTATTAAAGAGGCAGCAAAAGTCACTTTTGGACAAGAATATATATATTTTTTGTTCCTGTCTGGCCTTTTCAGCCTAATTGTCAGTCCTTTATGCAGCTTTAACATGAGAAAGAAAATTTTGGAAAAGAAACACCTGCTAGCACTTTCAGAGAGAGAGAGAGAGAGAGAGAAGGAGAGAGAGAAGGAGAGAGAGAGAGAGAGAGAGAGATAGTCTTTCACAAAGTACTGCTCTTTTCTGAACGCAGTGTATCTGCTCAAACGTTTTAGCTGCTGTTATGGCTTTGGGGACTGAGAAACCTTTAGGAGCCGTCAAGCATTCTCTGCTAATTAGCAGGGATCATAAAGCAAGAGATGTAGATAGGGAGTGTGTGAGAGTGTGTAAGCGGTGCAGCTCAAGCATTGTGAGATTGTGTGTGTGTCTGTGTGTGTTAAACTTCAATCGGTGTGTAGCAAAGTCAGCAAGCAGGCTATTCAGCCAGAGAACAAGGCTTTTCTTGTTGCTTAACCGTCGCTTTTCTCTGTTTCTGGTACTCGAGGATCTTTGCTAGGTCCGAAATTAGGAGCTCGGTCCTTCCTGTGATTCTTTTGTGTGTGTCGGCTAAACCGGACTAATTAAAGCCTTATCAAACGTGCTGGCCGTGTGAGAAAATCGGCGCGTGGGATTCCGCTCCACTCCGCGGGACTTAAATCCCCCGCTGAAGGAGGCGTGACCAATTTGATTGAGTTGACACATCTCTTGTGCAGTGAGGCCCCCGATTAGAATAACGGCACCGGTTCATTAGGCAGAGAACAGAATAGGATTAATGAGGGAGAATAAAAATGCTTAACAGGGGTCTGATTAAGCAATTATGTCCTGATTACCACATGTACATGACATAAAGGCCATCATGCTGCAGAGAAAG
>NC_083468.1:26676663-26681663 GCF_030014155.1 Tachysurus vachellii
TTTACAGTGAACAGGTCCTTACAGGTCTATGTGTGTTTTTATACTGGATTTAGTTGTAATCATATAAACAACTCAAATGTTGATGATGATGATGATGATGATGATGATGTTGTGTTGTCCAGGAGGTGACGGTGGTCTGGATGGTTTAGGAGGGCCCGGCTTGCTCCTGGGAAGTTCGGATAAAAAGAAACGCAAGCCGAATACACTGGTGAGTGTTTACGTCTGTATACACTGAAATTACACACTTGTGTTAAAGAGACATGGATCGGTTTCTGATGGAGGACAGACGCAGGCTGATAATACTGATGAGGACATTAATAAACTGACTGATCTACACTACATGGACTAATAGATTGGATTTACTCATTAGCTGGTCAGATATTTGGACAGATATAGACATGTAGATACTTGTTTGTTGTTGCTCTTCTGTATAACGCTTGACTCCTACACTGTCCCTATCAGGCACCGTTGTTTGCGCCCCTCTCTGAATATGCACCACCTCCGAACCCGAGCTCCGATCACCTGGTGGCTTCCAACCCGTTTGATGATAACTACAACTGTCCTCCTGCGTCTCTGAAGCCCCTGAACAGCACCAACCCCTACTTCGGCCCGGCTCACTACCCGGGGCTCGGTGGTTATGGGCCGCCCCGTGTGGTGTCGCACATCCAGAACAGAATGCCTGCTCCTTTTGGGTCTCAGTTTCAGATACGGAACCAGACACACCTGTTCGCCCAGAACCCGATGGGTCCGATGGGATTTAACCGAGCGCCTGGGTTCAGTTACGCGCATCCCGAGAACCAGGCCTTCGACAATCGAGCCGTGTTTAACAACAACGGTGGCATGCACCAGCACTTCAGACCGGGTCCTGGAGAGAACATCAACCAGCTTTCTTTTTCCAACATGAACCAGAACCACGGTCCAGATCCGATGTTCGGCCCCGAGGTGACAACAGGCGGGATTCGTCCTGCGGCTGTGATGAAATCCAGCCCAGATATGAGCCCTGGACTGAACTTCACCCAGCCTACGACACCCAAACAGGACCAGGGCGAGAGCGGAAACAAAAACACTACGCCTCTACGGAGACCGAGTCAGATCTCAGAAGAGGGCGGAGCTCAAGTGAGTCAGTTGGAGCTTAAAGGGAAAAACAGATCTAATGTAGAAGGACGTGTGGAGAAGATCAACGGTGTCCTTCACTCCAACATCGAGCTGCTAAAGAAGTCTCCTCATCCTGTCACGGAGAACAGCGCGGAGAGGAACCGGCGACTCGCCAACAGCAAAACCGGCTCGGCCAACAGCAAGAGAAGTCGCCTGAGCGGCTCCGCCCCCTCTGAGCCCGTGTACCCGTGCGGGATCTGTCTGGGTGAAGTGAACGATGATCAGGAGGCCATCTTGTGCGAAGCCTCATGTCAGAAGTGGTTCCATCGCGTGTGCACAGGAATGACGGAGACGGCCTACAACCTGCTGACGGCTGAGGCGGCTGCTGTGTGGGGCTGCGACTCCTGCATGGACGAGAAAGATGGAGCACAGCTGCTCAAAACGAGGGAGGCGTCCGGCTCAGCTACGGCAAACAGCGAGGGACAAACCTGAGTGGTGTGTGTGTGTGTGTGTGTGGGTGTGTGTGTGTGTGTCTGAGTGGCATGAATGCGAAAGTGTAACACATCACAAATCCATGCTTGATTTTATTAGATCTGTATCTCCACGCAGCTACAATTCATATTTATCACTGAAGGAACCTAAACACGGCCGGAACATAAAGCGAGAGAGACACGCAGTGTTGGTTTAAGCCCCGCCCCTTTATCTTACATGAGCCGCCATTTAAATATTTTAAATTGACGAGTGATCCCGAGGGATGAGATGAGATGATTTCAGTCTGGTGATTTTATTAAAATGTTTAAATTCTGTACAGTTACAGATTTTATCTCCACTGCTGTTAATTTATTTTTGTCAATATTACAATAACATTAGATTGAAGTTTAATGTGAGAGAGAGAGAGAGAGAGAGAGAGAGAGAGAGAGAGAGAGATAGAGAAAGAAACACAGAGAGAGAGAGAGAGAGAGAGAAAGAAACACAGAGAGAGAGAGAGAGAGAGAGAGAGAGAGAGAAAGAAACAGAGAGAGAGAGAGACAGAGAGAGTGAGAGACAGACAGAGGGAGAGAGAGTGACAGACAGAGAGAGAGACAGACAAACAGGGAGAGATAGAGAGTGAGACAGACATAGAGAAAGAGACAGACAGAGAGAGAGAGACAGAGAGAGAGAGAGAAAGAAACAGAGAGAGAGAGAGACAGAGAGAGTGAGAGACAGACAGAGGGAGAGAGAGTGACAGACAGAGAGAGAGACAGACAGACAGGGAGAGATAGAGAGTGAGACAGACATAGAGAAAGAGACAGACAGAGAGAGAGAGACAGAGAGAGAGAGAGAAAGAAACAGAGAGAGACAGAAAGAGAGAGAAACAGAGAGAGAGACAGAAAGAGAGAGTGAGACACAGACAGAGGGAGACAGACAGGGAGACAGACAGACAGAGTGAGAGAGAGAGAGACAGCGGGAGAGAGAGTGACAGACAGAGACAGACAGAGAGAGAGCGACAGACAGACAGGGAGAGATAGAGAGAGAGACAGACAGAGGGAGAGACAGAAAGAGAGAGTGAGACACAGACAGAGGGAGACAGACAGGGAGACAGACAGACAGAGTGAGAGAGAGAGAGACAGCGGGAGAGAGAGTGACAGACAGAGAGACAGACAGAGAGAGAGCGACAGACAGACAGGGAGAGATAGAGAGAGAGACAGACAGAGGGAGAGACAGAGAGAGAGAGTGAGACAGACATAGAGAAAGAGACAGACAGAGAGAGAGAGACAGAGAGAGAGAGAGAAAGAAACAGAGAGAGACAGAAAGAGAGAGAAACAGAGAGAGAGACAGAAAGAGAGAGTGAGACACAGACAGAGGGAGACAGACAGGGAGACAGACAGACAGAGTGAGAGAGAGAGAGACAGCGGGAGAGAGAGTGACAGACAGAGAGACAGACAGAGAGAGAGCGACAGACAGACAGGGAGAGATAGAGAGAGAGACAGACAGAGGGAGAGACAGAAAGAGAGAGTGAGACACAGACAGAGGGAGACAGACAGGGAGACAGACAGACAGAGTGAGAGAGAGAGAGACAGCGGGAGAGAGAGTGACAGACAGAGAGACAGACAGAGAGAGAGCGACAGACAGACAGGGAGAGATAGAGAGAGAGACAGACAGAGGGAGAGACAGAGAGAGAGAGTGAGACAGACATAGAGAAAGAGACAGACAGAGAGAGAGAGACAGAGAGAGAGAGAGAAAGAAACAGAGAGAGACAGAAAGAGAGAGAAACAGAGAGAGAGACAGAAAGAGAGAGTGAGACACAGACAGAGGGAGACAGACAGGGAGACAGACAGACAGAGTGAGAGAGAGAGAGACAGCGGGAGAGAGAGTGACAGACAGAGAGACAGACAGAGAGAGAGCGACAGACAGACAGGGAGAGATAGAGAGAGAGACAGACAGAGGGAGAGACAGAGAGAGAGAGAGAGAGAGAGACAGACAGAGAGACAGACAGAGAGAGAGAGACAGAGAGACACAGAGTGACAGACAGAGAGACAGACAGAGAGAGAGCGACAGACAGACAGGGAGAGATAGAGAGAGAGACAGACAGAGGGAGAGACAGACAGAGGGAGAGACAGAGAGAGAGAGTGAGAGAGAGACAGACAGAGAGAGTGAGACACAGACAGAGAGAGACAGACAGAGAGAGAGAGAGACAGAGGGAGAGAGAGTGACAGACAGAGAGACAGACAGACAGAGAGAGCGACAGACAGACAGAGGGAGAGACAGAGAGAGAGAGAGACAGACAGAGGGAGAGACAGAGAGAGAGAGACAGAGAGACAGAAAACAAAAACTCAGTTACAATCACACTGTGATTTGTAACACGAGCCTCGTTGCGTCATTTCCGTACAATTTTCCGTACACCGAAGCCGTGTAAATGAATACGGACGCCGTGTGGAGACTGACTGTACATCCATGTCTTCTGAGGTCAGATGTCTTCCTGTGGCACAACCGCTCGTTATCTCCATCATCTGTTGTAGGAACTCATTCTACCGTCTATTTGTTCTCAGCTTTTCTTCCTTATTTGGTTCTGGCCGATCGTTTGTTCTCATACTTTAATGTAATTATCAAGATAGAGAGAGAATAATAATAATAATAATAATAATAATAATAATATTGTACAGTTATTATTCTATAGCGTGTGCACTAAAATGCTTCTACATCATTATTGATGATCATTAAATGGCATTTTACTGGATTATTCTGTCTTATATGAGAGTCTGTTACTTGAATGTAGAAATAATTGTACAGAATATATCCAGAATTTATGGATTTTTATTGTTTTATTATTATTATTATTATTATTATTATTATTATACGTTTTGCTCTTGACCACATGTATTAGATGCTGCAGATGATCATCAGAACTCGTCTGCTTCCGTGACGATCTGTTTCATATTCACTGCTTATGAAATGCAAAAGTTTGTACACCCTCGAACACGACACCAGGAAGCTCTTGGGAGCGTTTGGTTTCAGAGACGATTCTAAACCGTGGAGCTGTTAAACACCTTACTGATTTATTGCTCTTTTAATGTTGTCATAAGTCCAGACAATTCCAGTCAGAAATCTGTGGCATGATTTACAAACTTTATAAATATAGGACGGTGATCGGATCCGAACGTCGATGTGACGACCGTGGATTTTGAGACATGATCGTTTTAACTTGCGTCATAATTACGTGGTATCGAGTGAGAATTTTCAGAGATTTCTGACAGAATGCTGATCGAAGTCGTAACACAAGAAATTCACAAATTTGACAACTTTGAAAAATGTCAGCATTTTTTTTTAAACAAAGTTAATTGAGAGAATCTATTTTTACTGTTTCTGCTGTAAATAAAGAAAAATGTGATGATGATGATGATGATGATGATGATGATGATGATGAT
>NC_083468.1:26686663-26699163 GCF_030014155.1 Tachysurus vachellii
AAAGAAGGCTTCTGGGAGCAGCTCACTGTAGACCTCGGTGTGTGAAACATCTTCTCTATCCAAACTTACGTTAACTCCATCTGCTGTGTGTTAAAATGAATAATCTGATCTATATAAATGTTCCAGTGAAGGACAAACAGAGAGAGGTTCGGGAAGGAGCCATCATCAAAGTCCAGAAGAAGGAGATGGAGAAAGAGGAAGTGAAAGCCCAGAGGATTCAGCAGGAGAGGAAGTACACGCTGGAGACCATGATGAAGGTTGGAGAATCGGCACAGAAATCCTATCCCATATTCCTGCTCCTGAGTTGTTACAGTGGACACAACGGTTCATCTGGGAAAAAGATCAAAATTGAATTGCTTTAAAATTTTTCATAATGATGTTCTTCTGATTCTCAACACTGTATTCACAACAACTGAGGAGAAATGTTCAAGAGGGTCTGTTTCAAACATGTCTGAATTAAACCTGAACAAATCTGGGATAGAACATAGGGACTGAAGACGTTAGTTAGCTATAGTGGGAAAATAGCCATCACCGGTTTATCGCTACAGGACGTAGCTATTATGTTGTAGCTATTTTCACATTCATCACTGGTTTAAGTGAAGAAAATAGTTTCTACACTCATTAGACCTTTCCTTTGGTGTGTAGCTTGTGTTAAAGCGAGAAGATCTGAGATAAATATGGAACATACTGTATTTCTGTGTGCAGCTCGAGGAAGAGGAGCGAGCAAGGATCCAGAGGATAAAGGATGAAGAATGCACCAAAGCTATGAAGGAGCTGGAGGCCTGGAAAGAGAAAAGGGAAGCAGAAAAGGAAGAAAAGGTTCAGCGAACGAAACAGGAAGCAGCCGCAAAGGAAAGAACACAAAATCATCAGCACAGAAAACCCGAGAAGGTTAAAACACCCGAACCAAACCCGAGCAGAGCCGAAGGTGAAAAAATATATATAATTAATTAAGTAATTAATATATAAAACAAGTAGCGTTCAGAGGTAAAGCTGCTAAAACTAAGAGAGAGAGAGAGAGAGAGAGAGAGAGAGAGAGAGAGAGAGAGAGAGTGAGAGGGAGAGAGAGAGCGGGAGAGATAAATAGAGAGATAGAGAGAGACAGCGAGAGAGAGAAAGGGTGAGAGAGAGAGAGAAAGAGTGAGAGAGAGAGAGAGAGAGAGAGAGAGAGAGAGAGATAAACAGACAGAGAGAGAGAGACAGAGAGTGAGAGAGAAACAGAGAGTTAGAGAGAGAGACAGAGAGAGTATGTGAGAGAGAGAGAGAGAGAGAGAGAGAGAGAGAGAGAGAGAGATAAACAGAGAGATAGAGAGAGAGAGACAGAGAGAAGAGACAGAGAGAGAGAGAGAGAGAGACAGAGAGTATGAGAGAGAGAGAGAGATAAACAGAGAGAGAGAGATAAACAGAGAGATAGAGAGAGAGAGACAGAGAGAAGAGAGAGAGAGAGAGAGAGAGAGAGAGAGACAGACAGACAGAGAGAGAGAGAGAGAAGCAGAGAGAAAGAGAAACAGACAGAGAGAGAGAGAGAGAGAGACAGAGAGAGAGACAGAGAGAGAGAGAGAGAGAGAGAGAGAGAGAGACAGAGAGAGAGAGAGAGAGAGAGAGAGAGAGACAGAGACAGAGAGAGAGAGAGAGAGAGAGAGAGAAAGAGAAACAGACAGAGAGAGAGAGAGAGAGAGACAGAGAGAGAGACAGAGAGACAGAGACAGAGAGAGAGAGAGAGACAGAGAGAGAGAGACAGAGAGAGAGAGAGAGACAGAGAGAGACAGAGAGAGAGAGAGAAAGAGAGACAGAGAGAGAGAGGCTGCTGTAATATAAGTGAATACAGAAATGACCTTGTTACATTAAATGTACCTTAATTTTATTAAATTTAATTTTTTTTTAATTGTGTTATAACTGGTGTTTTAAGAGGAATGAAACACTTCAGGAAAACAATAAATGACCAATTAATTATTAATAAATGATAAAAAACAGGTGTTGATTGTTTCCCTCTAGGACTAAAACTGAGGTTTATTCTGTGGTCGAAATTGAAATTTCCCTGCGATTAGCCCCGCCCACTTTTTATGTCTCGAATCCTCTGTGAGCCTCACACACGATTAGCCCTGAGCTAATAAAGTTCCCTTTCAGGTGAGAAAAGAGAGAAAAAGTCCAAAAACGTGGATCTTCCTCCTCCGAGATCAGCGGGCTGCATTAAGGTCAGCTTCAGCCCTCGAGTCTTTCCCACGCCGTTACGAGAGTCACGCATCCCCGAGGAAGAAGAAGTGAGTCTCTCGTTCCTAAACACACCCATAAATCCCTATAATACAGGACAATTATTCTGTCTCCAGGACCTGAGTGTAATTACCGTGTGTAATAAAGGATACAGGGTGTGTCTGTGTTTTTATTAGTCACACTGACTAAAGTAAAGTTCATCAGTGAATTACACAAGAATGTAAATATCTGTTGGGGAAAAACCTTCTTATATTAATGTATAACTGACTGATTCTGTGGAAAGAAAGAAATTTAGAGAAATAAAACTACAAGGTGAATCAGGACAAAAGTAACGGCACCCTACAAAAGGAAGAAAGAGTTTTGTTACTGGAAGATTTACAGTAGGAGACTGAAGAATCGTCGTACAGAGTTTTGTGGGTAGGTGTTAAAGGTGTTAAAGGTGATGTTAAGGTGACGTGTGTTAATCTATAGCGTTTATTATTAAAAGGTGATATACAAACACTGCATGGAATCATCCAGCAGGTCACTTGGTATTTCAGGACTTCCTGCTTTATTGAAAGTGTAATTGAGTGTGTGTGTGTGTGTGTGTGTGTGTGTGTGTGTGTGTGTGTGTGTGTGTGTGTGTGTGTAGTGGCTCATGAAACAGGCCGAGGCGAGACGGGCGGCAAACGCTGAGCTCGCCGAGCTGGCTGATCTGACAGAGAATGAAAGAAACCCTGACTGGCTCAAGGATAAAGGAGAGTACGTATCACACACACACACACACACACACACACACACACACACACACACACACACACACACACACTCACATGCACACACACACACTCACGCACACACACACACACACCCACATGCACACACACACACACTCACACAAGCACACACACACCCGCACACACACACCCGCACACACACACACATATAAGTTGCATAGCAGCAGCTCCTTTCGTCTCACACACATCAATCATCTGATATAAGATCTGAAAAATAAACCAAGATGGAAGTTTTCTACATTTCTGCTTCACGTGTTTTCCCTCATTTATTTGGAGTGAGCAGCACTTTATAGAGGTCTTCAGTAATAACAGAAATGCACTGACTTCAGATGACAGATGTTACAGCTACTTTTCCGTGATGTTGTGCAGTAAATTCTTCCATGTGGGTAACTACGGTTCTGCGCTCAACGCCTACGACCTGGCCATCAAACTCAACCGCCGCATTCCTGCTCTCTTCTCCAACCGAGCAGCTTGTCATCTGAAGCTTAGAAATCTACACAAAGCCATCGAGGACAGTTCTCAGGTCAGATTTATGCTCCTCAGTGTTTTTCTTCATGTTGATTTGAGGATTTTCTGTATAGTTATATGTTTTCCTGGTCTTGTGGACGTTCTGTATCTGCTGTAGGCTCTGGAGCTGCTCACACCAGCGGTCTGTGCTAATGCTGCAGCCCGGATGAAGGCCCACGTGAGGAGAGGAACAGCTTTCTGTGAGCTAGAGCTCTATGTGGAAGGTAGAGTTTACAACAGACCTCAGAGCCACATACACATACAGAAACTGTGTACTGAGGCTTTACGATAAACCAGAAACATCTCCTGATAGAGATAATGACCTGAAACACGAAAGTAACAGAGATTCAGCATAATGGGTGATGGTTTAGTATAATAATCTGTGACTCCACGCCTTCTTCTGTAAAACTATCAGGCTCATAGGCCACGTCTTCGTCTGTAAAACTATCAGGCTCATAGGCCACGCCTTCGTCTGTAAAACTATCAGGCTCATAGGCCACGCCTTCGTCTGTAAAACTATCAGGCTCATAGGCCACACCTCCTTTTGTAAAACTAACAGGCTCATAAGCCACGCCTTCTTCTGTAAAACTAACAAGCTCATAGGCCACGCCTTCTTCTGTAAAACTTATATGCTCATAGGCCACGCCTCCTTCTATAAGACTGACAGGCTCATAGGCCGCATCACCTTCACTTGGACAGAAATAAACAAAGGCCACACTGTTAAAACCAGTCTGTTGAACTGTAAACATCTAAGTTTATTTTATTACTCCTAGAAACAGAGCTGAAGTCAAAACTGTGTTAATGTTACTGATCAGATTTAAACCACAATCCCAGTGTTTTCCTGTTTAATGCTCAGGGCTTCAGGACTATCAGGCTGCTCTCAGGATCGACCCACACAACCAGGCTCTGCAGGCAGACGCCGAGAAGATCCAGGCGATCATTCAAGGCACCGGACCAAGCTCAAAATCCCCCACAGTGTCTGAGTCATAAACATAAGCAATCGTGGCTTCTTTTGTCTTTTATAATAAAAACAGTGTTTCTTAATTAAAGCTGTGCAGTTTGTGTGTCTTGTGGAGATCATCTGTGATCCATAACGTCATCTTTAATAACATACACCCTTTTTATTTATAGGAGTCGTTCCAGCTGGGTCTGTGATTATGTGCTTCCTGAAATGGCTTTCTTTCTTTCAGCTCTCCCACAGTCTTTTATCTGAAACAGATGGCAATTAGTGGATGCAAATGATCCCGTTCTTTAGGAGGAAACATTTAAGCTACTTCACAAACCCCAGTAAAACCCGACTCAGTTCATTAAACACAACATGCTAGCAGGGATGAGCTTCTCTGTCTTTCTAATAAAACATAGTTCACTATCAGTTCTATTTTTTGACTCCATATCAGATTATTTGTGCTTAACAAATGTCAATTACTCACTCATTTTCTACCACTTATCCGAACTACCTCGGGTCACGGGGAGCCTGTGCCTATCTCAGGTGTCATCGGGCATCAAGGCAGGATACACCCTGGACGGAGTGCCAACCCATCACAGGGCACACACACACACACACACACACACACACACACACACACACACACACACACTCATTCACTCACGCACTCACACACTACGGACAATTTTCCAAGATGCCAATCAACCTACCATGCATGTCTTTGGACCGGGGGAGGAAACCGGAGTACCCGGAGGAAACCCCCGAGGCACGGGGAGAACATGCAAACTCCACACACACAAGGTGGAGGCGGGAATCGAACCCCCAACCCTGGAGGTGTGAGGTGAACGTGCTAACCACTAAGCCACCGTGACCCCCAAATGTCAATTAGTTTGTACAAAAAAAAAAAAGAGACTCAAAGCTGCAGCTGATTCTTCTTATTCCAGACTGTAGCTTCATACAGTCTGTGACAATCGTGTTATTTGTTCACACAGAGTAACAACCTTCCATTTGAGTCAATATCGTTCACACACACAGGAGAAGTGACTGAAAAGGTGGAAGAGAAATCATGAAAATGAACCAGGTGGATTATTTATTTACTCATTTATTTACTCATTTATTTACTCATTCACACAATAAAAAAAGCACACATTCCACTTTAAATACGTTTCACGTTTATTGCAAGATTCTCTTTGCGACATCCACTAGACAAAAAAGATGCCTGACAAAGTCTTAACGACGTTACGTTACTATCGCACCTCGGACGAGACGGATCCCTAACATGTAAAGTTTATATAAAGGCGGTTGTAGAGCAAGACTGGTCCTGAAGATCTATAACGAAGAGTCTTTATATTAAACTCTGTCTGCCCGCTCGGTGCAGGATCGGGTGTCTAGTGAGCTCAGATGGTGTGGTGTAAATTGGGGCAGTCGTACACCCTGCTGCGGTCCAGGATGGTGTTGAACGTGGTGTCCCGGTACATCCCACACTTTCCCATGTGCTTGGAGAAAGCCTGAGACACAGGGTGATAGACACACGGGGACGACTCGAAAGTCGGGGGCAGAGATCCGTACTTGCTGGAGGTGGTCCTGTACAGAAGATCCTGAGGTTTGGGTCCTGACGAGGCTGATGACTGTAGCATGCAGGAGAACACAGGGTTCCCAGGATTCAGACAAGGAGTACGGTGATCCTGCTGATGTTTCTCAGTGTGGGACATTTTATCCTGAATATCACGTCCAAGAAAAGACAAAAGAGGGAAGAAAAACAGCTCAAATAAAAGAAATATATGACAAAGCGTTCATTTAATAAGTTTCTAACCAACCTTCATGGACGGTGACTACAGATACAGGTGATACAGGTGATGTTGTCTTGGCAACAGCAATGTTATGTCCTCGTGGTCTTTTAAATAAAATTGGTTCAATTTATTTACCGGTTTAAAAAAAAAATCTAAATAAACAGAAATAGAAAAGAAAATCGAAAAAAAAATTAACGAGCACTACGAGGTGTAGAGCTACCAGAGCGTTTTGGCGTTACTATGGTAACTGTTGCGTTTGGCGGAAGTCCGTTTATGATTGGCTGAGATAGTGTAATCGTTTATTTTTAATTTTTTACATAAACGTATAATTGCTGTTAGTTGTTACATGGTTTTCTATTTTTTAAACGTAAAAATAATAAACAAAATGAAAACTCCAAATGAAATGACAATCCAACACGAACTACACGTCCTGGTTTGCGTTGACCCCGTTGCATTCTGGGAGTTGTAGTACATTCGGCCACGGAGCGCTCTTGACGCGGTGCAGCAGAGTTTTAAAGACTACATCCCCCATGATGCTTGTACAGTACATTGTTATTGTTGTTGGTTGCGCTCTGTTGATGTTTTGAGACGGTTTTTGCAGTGAGGACATTTTCTTTCTTTCCTTCCTGCTGTGGAGGAAGACTGAATAAAACCTTTGATCTTTTAAAGGTAAAGCTAACAAAGATTTGGACATTTTATGGCATGTTGTTGAGGATTTAAAGCCATATGTGATGATGCACTTTGTGAGGAAACAGAACAGCTGATCAGCAGCTCTTATAGTGATTATAATGATTATAACATTATCTCTGGGTGTCTTTAGCAGGTCTCAGGGTTTCAGCTCGATTATCGTTCAGCTCATTATCGATGTTACAGAGCTCTGAGGTGTCAACTCTGTGTTCTCGTGATATTTAGTCCGGTTTCTACAGCGATACTGTGAAGTATCGTGATATTTGGCACGGTTTCTACAGCGATATTGTGAAGTATCGCAATATTTGGTCTGGTTTCTACAGCGATATTGTGAAGTATCACGATATTTGGTCTGGTTTCTACAGCGATATTGTGAAGTATCGCAATATTTGGTCTGGTTTCTACAGCGATACTGTGAAGTATCGTGATATTTGGCACGGTTTCTACAGCGATATTGTGAAGTATCGCAATATTTGGTCTGGTTTCTACAGCGATATTGTGAAGTATCGCAATATTTGGACTGGTTTCTACAGCGATATTGTGAAGTATCGCAATATTTATTCTTGTTTCTACAGCGATATTGTGAAGTATCGCGATATATAGTCTGGTTTCTACAGCAATATTGTGAAGTATCGCGATATATAGTCTGGTTTCTTCAGCGATCTTGTGAAGTATCGCGATATTTATTCTGGTTTCTCCAGCGATATTTTGAAGTATCACGATATTTATTCTGGTTTCTACAGCGATATTGTGAAGTATCACGATATTTAGTCTGGTTTCTACAGCGATATTGTGAAGTATCACGATATTTAGTCTGGTTTCTACAGCGATATTGTGAAGTATCACGATATTTAGTCTGGTTTCTACAGCGATATTGTGAAGTATCACGATATTTAGTCTGGTTTCTACAGCGATATTGTGAAGTATCACGATATTTATTCTGGTTTCTACAGCGATATTGTGAAGTATCACGATATTTAGTCTGGTTTCTACAGCGATATTGTGAAGTATCACGATATTTAGTCTGGTTTCTACAGCGATATTGTGAAGTATCACGATATTTAGTCTGGTTTCTACAGCGATATTGTGAAGTATCACGATATTTAGTCTGGTTTCTACAGCGATATTGTGAAGTATCACGATATTTAGTCTGGTTTCTACAGCGATATTGTGAAGTATCACGATATTTAGTCTGGTTTCTACAGCGATATTGTGAAGTATCACGATATTTAGTCTGGTTTCTACAGCGATATTGTGAAGTATCACGATATTTAGTCTGGTTTCTACAGCGATATTGTGAAGTATCACGATATTTAGTCTGGTTTCTACAGCGATATTGTGAAGTATCACGATATTTAGTCTGGTTTCTACAGCGATATTGTGAAGTATCACGATATTTAGTCTGGTTTCTACAGCGATATTGTGAAGTATCACGATATTTAGTCTGGTTTCTACAGCGATATTGTGAAGTATCACGATATTTAGTCTGGTTTCTACAGCGATATTGTGAAGTATCACGATATTTAGTCTGGTTTCTACAGCGATATTGTGAAGTATCACGATATTTAGTCTGGTTTCTACAGCGATATTGTGAAGTATCACGATATTTAGTCTGGTTTCTACAGCGATATTGTGAAGTATCACGATATTTAGTCTGGTTTCTACAGCGATATTGTGAAGTATCACGATATTTAGTCTGGTTTCTACAGCGATATTGTGAAGTATCACGATATTTAGTCTGGTTTTTACAGCGATATTGTGAAGTATCGCGATATTTAGTCTGGTTTCTACAGCGATATTGTGAAGTATCACGATATTTAGTCTGGTTTCTACAGCGATATTGTGAATTATCAGAATCAGAGAATCAGAATCAGAAAGATCTTTATTGCCAGGTTTGTTTTCACATACGAGGAATTAGTCTTAGTGCAGAAGCTCCACAGTGTAACAGAATGACTTTGACAGACAGTTTGTATGTGCAAATTAAAATATAAATAAGTAAGTATGTGTTTTAAGTAAATAATGTAAGAGTAGTGTTGGGTGTTTCGTGTATGTTAAGTGTTCATCAGATGGATTACCTGAGGGAAGAAACTGTTCCTATGTTTGGTCATTATGGTGCTCAGGACTCACTTCGAAGAGTGAGTGTGCTGGATGTGAGGGGTCCAGAGTGAGGGAGTGTGCTGGATGTGAGGGGTCCAGAGTGAGGGAGTGTGCTGGATGTGAGGGGTCCAGAGTGAGGGAGTGTGCTGGATGTGAGGGGTCCAGAGTGAGGGAGTGTGCTGGATGTGAGGGGTCCAGAGTGAGGGAGTGTGCTGGATGTGAGGGGTCCAGAGTGAGGGAGTGTGCTGGATGTGAGGGGTCCAGAGTGAGGGAGTGTGCTGGATGTGAGGGGTCCAGAGTGAGGGAGTGTGCTGGATGTGAGGGGTCCAGAGTGAGGGAGTGTGCTGGATGTGAGGGGTCCAGAGTGAGGGAGTGTGCTGGATGTGAGGGGTCCAGAGTGAGGGAGTGTGCTGGATGTGAGGGGTCCAGAGTGAGGGAGTGTGCTGGATGTGAGGGGTCCAGAGTGAGGGAGTGTGCTGGATGTGAGGGGTCCAGAGTGAGGGAGTGTGCTGGATGTGAGGGGTCCAGAGTGAGGGAGTGTGCTGGATGTGAGGGGTCCAGAGTGAGGGAGTGTGCTGGATGTGAGGGGTCCAGAGTGAATGTGCTGGATGTGAGGGGTCCAGAGTGAGGGAGTGTGCTGGATGTGAGGGGTCCAGAGTGATTGTGCTGGATGTGAGGGGTCCAGAGTGAGTGTGCTGGATGTGAGGGGTCCAGAGTGAGTGTGCTGGATGTGAGGGGTCCAGAGTGAGTGTGCTGGATGTGAGGGGTCCAGAATGAGTGTGCTGGATGTGAGGGGTCCAGAGTGAGTGTGCTGGATGTGAGGGGTCCAGAGTGAATGTGCTGGATGTGAGGGGTCCAGAGTGAGTGTGCTGGATGTGAGGGGTCCAGAGTGAGTGTGCTGGATGTGAGGGGTCCAGAGTGAGTGTGCTGGATGTGAGGGGTCCAGAGTGAGGGAGTGTGCTGGATGTGAGGGGTCCAGAGTGAGGGAGTGTGCTGGATGTGAGGGGTCCAGAGTGAGTGTGCTGAATGTGAGGGGTCCAGAGTGAGTGTGCTGGATGTGAGGGGTCCAGAGTGAGTGTGCTGGATGTGAGGGGTCCAGAGTGAGTGTGCTGAATGTGAGGGGTCCAGAGTGAGTGTGCTAGATGTGAGGGGTCCAGAGTGAGTGTGCTGGATGTGAGGGGTCCAGAGTGACTGACTTTGCCCTTTTGCTCACTCTGGAGAAGTACAGATCTTGGAGAATGGGGAGAGTTGTGCCAATGGTTCGCTCAGCAGTCCAGACTTCCCTCTGTAGTCTTCTGAGGTCAGATTTGGTAGCTGAGCTGAACCAAACAGTCACTGAGGTACAGAGGATGGATTCGATGATGGCAGCGTAGAACTGTTTCAGCAGATCCTGTGGCAGGTTGAACTTGTGAAGTATTGCGATATTTAGTCTGGTTTCTACAGCGATATTGTGAAGTATCACGATATTTAGTCTGGTTTCTACAGCGATATTGTGAAGTATCACGATATTTAGTCTGGTTACTACAGCAATATTGTGAAGTATCGCGATATTTAGTCTGGTGTCTACAGCGATATTGTGAAGTATCGCGATATTTAGTCTGGTTTCTACAGCGATATTGTGAAGTATCGCGATATTTAGTCTGGTTTCTACAGCGATATTGTGAAGTATCGCGATATTTAGTCTGGTTACTACAGCAATATTGTGAAGTATCGCGATATTTAGTCTGGTGTCTACAGCGATATTGTGAAGTATCGTGATATTTAGTCTGGTTTCTACAGCGATATTGTGAAGTATCGCGATATTTAGTCTGGTTTCTACAGCGATATTGTGAAGTATCGCGATATTTAGTCTGGTGTCTACAGCGATATTGTGAAGTATCGCGATATTTAGTCTGGTGTCTACAGCGATATTGTGAAGTATCGCGATATTTAGTCTGGTTTCTACAGCAATATTGTGAAGTATCGCGATATTTAGTCTGGTGTCTACAGCGATATTGTGAAATATCGCGATATTTAGTCTGGTTTCTACAGCGATATTGTGAAGTATCGCGATATTTAGTCTGGTTACTACAGCAATATTGTGAAGTATCGCGATATTTAGTCTGATTACTACAGCAATATTGTGAAGTATCGCGATATTTAGTCTGGTGTCTACAGCGATATTGTGAAGTATCGTGATATTTAGTCTGGTGTCTACAGCGATATTGTGAAGTATCGCGATATTTAGTCTGGTTTCTACAGCGATATTGTGAAGTATCGCGATATTTAGTCTGGTTTCTACAGCGATATTGTGAAGTATCGCGATATTTAGTCTGGTTTCTACAGCGATATTGTGAAGTATCGCGATATTTAGTCTGGTGTCTACAGCGATATTGTGAAGTATCGTGATATTTAGTCTGGTTTCTACAGCGATATTGTGAAGTATCGTGATATTTAGTCTGGTTTCTACAGCGATATTGTGAAGTATCGCGATATTTAGTCTGGTTTCTACAGCGATATTGTGAAGTATCGCGATATTTCTATACTACATTGCGATACTAAGTTAGTCCTTCATTGTAACATTTCACTTTATGTTCATTAACTGCATTTTAGATGATATCGAATGGGATTGGAAACAAAAATAAAAACAACACATTTAATGTCAGCTATTAAACAGATGAAACAGATGGTTTGTAATCTATAGTTATCTATAAATAAAAGAAAATTAAAGGTCGTGATGTTGATATTTCACGGTAAAACTTCTACATCGATTTGCTTTATCTTCTCTAATTATAAATTCATTAGCTGGGCCGGATTAGAACCTTTTTATCGGGCCGCTCCCAGTCCACGTGAGGTTCGGGTGACTCCGCCTCTTTGGCCCCGCCTCCTATAGTTTAATGGCGTATTTGCACCAGAAAGTTTTGCTTGTGCTTATAGATCTGATTGTGTCAGAAACTACAACAGTGAAAGCTGGATGTTCTCAGAGGTTAAAGTTTACACCAGAGACATCAACATGTTCAGGACCTTTAACAAAGCGCCTTGCAGCCGCACATGCGATTGTTTTCTTCGGACAGTCCGTCCTGTTTTGCCTGGAAACCCCCTCCTAGTGTAATCATTTTATTCCTGTGTAATCATTTACCAGCCCATGACATGTTTTTATCAGAGCGCACTGAGCACACACATGGTAAACACTCGTTTTCATAAGCAAATGTGTCTGAGACGCTGCTTTGTGTTCTCTCCGTAGCTCAGAGCTTTGTTTCACTCTCGCCGACATGTCGGAAAGCTCCAGTGACACCGAGTCGTCATGCGGCTGGACTGTTATCAGCAACGAGGTGAGTCTTAGATAATAACATTACAGGTTCTGCTTCAGCCTGGTGAACACGGCGTCACGTTTGTTAACGGAAGGAATAAAACGCTCCAGAGAATTAATCAACAACTCGAAATCCCGGAGTCTTTTATTCCTCTTAAACATCACAGATTTACCGTATTTTCCGCACTATAAGGAGC
>NC_083468.1:26704163-26709163 GCF_030014155.1 Tachysurus vachellii
CCCTGTCCCGACTCCCTGTCCCGGCTCCCTGTCCCGGCTCCCTGTCCCGACTCCCTGTCCCGACTCCCTTTCTCGGCACTCTGTACAGAGCTTGTTTAGCTTTAGAGTTTTTACAAGGGCATTTTTGCTGCAGCCCCTTTAGTGAACATTTATTCGTGCCTTTTAATCAATTTTGATTGTTCTTTGCTCATAAACATGATGCAAGCTACAGAATGTTTTTCCCTTGCGCTGGTTTTACTCATCTAACACAAACAGCCTGTTTGGAATGGGTTGTGTTTATAGTAACGATACGATGTGTGTGTTGTCGTTTCTTAGCTAATGTGTTTTCACTGCTGCGCTGTTTTGCAGTTTTCCCAGCAGACCACAGCGCACGCAGAAGCTCCAGCAGCACCAGCAGCGAGGGTGAGGACGACGAGACGAAGGTCGGGACGGGGCCGGCGACGGTTCGGAAGCGCAGGCTGAGGAGGAACACGACAGGCTCGGACCCAGAGGAGCAGAATGAGAAAGAGGAGGTGAAGCACAGTGCTGTAGAAGCACATGGTCTCTCAGTAAACACTGCAGTAAAGACCGTAACACTGCGCTGATGCGTTTGAGCATTTATTTATTTATTTATTGTGTCTTTGTGAACGTTCGGAGAACGCTAGAAAAACTTTGTAACCAAACATACATAGAAATCTGAGTGTGAACACCAGGGGGCAGCGGTGCACAAGTCAAACCAGAGTTTAAAGGAAAAGAAAGAAACTTTTCTCTTTAGTGATGTCATAGATGAAGCATTTTGCTTCCCTAAAGAACACTTTTGTTGTCTAAACAACATTTTCCACTACAAAGAGCCTTTTACGAGATGGAAACCTTCCACGGATGTTAAAGACGCGTCACACAACGAGCTTCGCCGAGGAGGAGCCTGTGTCTCAATGCACACACACAGACATATAAACACAGCATTCTAGATGGAAAGACATTGTGTGTGTCTGTGTGTTTTGAGTAACTCTGTCGATCCCATAGGATGGAGATGATGGTCATGAGGAGGTGGAGGAGGCTGAGGAGCAGAGAGAAGCTCGCATCCAACAACAGCAGCAGAAAAGCAGAACCATGAATACGTGCTTCTTGCTTGCCCTCGTCATCGCTGCCAGCATGGGCTTCAGCCATTACTACAGTGAGGACAGAGCATAGTGATCATCATCATCATCATCATCATCATTACGGACTGTGTAACGATTTTTTTTTTTTGACAGGCACGGTGCAGATCTGGGAGAGGCAGCATAAAGCCCCGGAATTTATCTGCGGTGGTGATCTGATGTATGATTTAGAGGAGAATCAAGATAGTGTGATGGGCTTTATGGACGAGATTACCAACGAGAATCAGCATCTCCGAGCCAGAGAAGCAGAACTGAAGGTAGGTTTATTTTTACCAGTCCAGAGTATACTCAGAAGTCACCGTGGATGTGTTTAGTTAAACTGAGATTGAGTTTAATTACACTTGGAGATACTTCAGGTTAATTGGTTCAACTTGGTTTTCTACGTGTAAAACACAGACTCAAAGGCAAGATTTATACACACAACTTCAGCAGGCCAAGAGTGAGATGGATTCTCGTCAGAAGCACTTTGCCTCAGAGAACCGGGCGCTGAAGAACACTCTGGAACGAGAGGAAGCATCTCTCTTGGCCCTCAAGGACAAGCTCGGACATCTCCAGGCTCAGATCCGAGAGCTCGAGGAGAAAGGAGCTGGCGCTGACTTAATCCTCTCTGAGAACCAGCGCCTGAAGGACCAGCTCCTGGAGGAGAAGCAGAAGATCCAGAGCTACCTCAGCCAAAAGGAGGCACTGATGGCAGAGGCTCAGCTGCTTCGGAAAGAGCTTGATAATGAGAGGAAAGTGACCGTTAAGCTGAGGGAGGAGCTGGAAGAGCTGAGCCAGAGAGATACTGGGATGCAAGGGGAAGATGAGATTGATACCGAAACTGAGGGACTCCAGGCTCGGCTTCGGGAACTGGAGAAGAAGCTGAGCTTTGAGCAGCAGCGGTCTGATCTGTGGGAGCGACTCTACGTGGAATCGAAGGATGACCGAGCCAAAGGGGACACTCAAGCAAAGACCAGGAAGTCCAAAGAAGGCATGATCGGGAAGGTCAAGGAGACGTTTGATGCAGTGAAGAACTCGACCAAGGAGTTCGTTCATCACCACAAAGAGCAGCTCAAGAAAGCCCAGGAAGCCGTCAAGGAGAACCTTAGGAAGTTTTCAGACTCCGTCAAATCAACGTTTAGGCATTTAAAGGACTCCACGTCAAACGTCTTTGAGAAAATCCGAAGGCCACAGGACAGAAGGTTCAACGAGAAGAAGGACCCGAAATCAGAGGAGCAAGCATTTCAGCAGGAGAGTTTTAAAGGACAGCAGGACAAACGTTCAGAAGAAGAACACTGGCAACACCACCGGCCCCTGCACAAACATTCTCGTAAATCTACACTGGACTCCTCCTTCCACGCAGACTGCAACACACGCAAACCAGGTGCCCCGAAGCAGCAAAGAACTATGGGATGTAAATCTGTGCCTACGGGATGCACCGGCGTGTTTGACTGCGCCTACCGAGAATCCATGAGCCTCTTCAACAAGGCCATGGAGCCCATAAGAGCAGACGAGTTCCAACAGCTCCTCCGCAGCTACCTGCAGCAGGAAGTGGTTCATTTCCGTCACTGGAGGGAGCTCGACAACTTTATCAGCCGTTTCTTCCAGAACGGATTCTTTATTCACGATCAGATGCTGTTCACGGACTTTGTGAGCGGAGTAGAAGACTACCTAGTGGAAATGAACGAGTACCAGGATGAGAACGAGGATGTTTTCGAGGATCTGGATGATTACATATACAAGTACTTCTTCGGCGTGACTAACTCTGACCAGAACGGTCATAATGGCCCGAGGTAAGAGTGGCTTATTTCTTCTTAAGTTTTTCTTTCCCACCTGTAAGCATCTCCATCTCAGCCCTTAGCACACCGACCCAACATTTTTCAACATCTCGCATGTCAGCAGGTGGCTATATTTCGAGTTCTCTCAAAAACATTGTGATTGGGAAGGAACGTGCTAAAGACGTCCGAATAAATTCAGGTACGTGTTTGGGTTTGTGACGTGTGTGTTGGAGTGTGTTGGGTTGCTGTGGTCTGGGCTTGTACTGTATGTTTGTGCACTGCACGTGTTCCCGTGACTGCCGAGCTCACCGCATTCCTCTCTGTCACCTTTTAACCACTAGGTCTGAGACACAGTAACTCCTGCATGTTGACAATCCCTTGCCTTGATCGACCTTCAACACTTTAGGGTAAAAACACATATAAAAAAAAAATGTCAAGAAAAGAAAAACGTGTGCTTTTTTTTGTAAATTTGCAGTCGACCGTTTGAAGGCCTGGGGTCAAAATTCCAATCGGAGCGGGAGTGCCAACAAAAACATCAGCATCATCAGCGAAAGCACCAGCATTCGCGCTCGCTGCCTTCCCGAGACAGGAAGTGGGCTCGGTCAGGGCGCAGCTCTGACAGACACTTCGCAGAGGTCAAAATAGAGCTCGGGCCCATGCCGTTCGACCCGAAATACTAGCAAACGTTTTCCATTGTTAGTTGTTTCTACTCTAGCTTTTAGATTTAAAAATAAAAGCAGCTGTTATTGCAAAAATGTTTGGAATCTCGTGCGTTCGGGTCACGTGACAACAACGTGACCCGAACGCACCGTACGACTAACGAACCCATCGCTCACCTCTGCCGCCTCTCCAAAAAAATGTTGTGATTTTGCACAAAGCTAAGCGCTTTAAACGTTGTCTGTTTGCACGTGTACGCTAATCTGCGGCTAGGTTTCAGCGGAGTCGGTAAGCGAGCACAGACGTGACTTAGCGAACACTTCTTTAGCTCTACATAGACAATGAAACCAAACCCTTGAGAATGCACTTAAACCCAAATTTAAGCACTGTGCGTTAAGTTAAATTATTTGTAATAAATAGACTAATTTTAACAATTTGCATAACTTGTAACGAATCCTGTGTAGGACCAAATCGTCGTGCGATCTACTGAGCTTTCAGCTGAAGTACTGCGAAGAATTGTGGATCCAGTGTGTAGCTTGGTGTTCATTAATTACTCTACTAACTGCTGTTAAACGTTAGCACTCGATCGTGTCGACGCGGAGCAGAATGTTTATTTCCATCCTGGGTGTGTCGTGTTTCTCCTTTTGTTGTCAGGTCATGCTGGATAGGTTACATTCCAGTCGCAACTTTTTTTTTTTTTTTTTAATTGTCCAAAGAGTATTTAATTTTGTTTGCTGTTTTGCATAACTCAAAAAAAAAAAAAAAAGTTTTACGACATAAAAATGTCATTTTGCTTGAAGTTTTCCGTCTTCCTTCTGGAATGTACCGCAATAATCTGAAGCAGAAATAATAAAATATGCTTAAACAAGAATTTTGTGTGTGTGTGTGTTGTGTGTGTGTGTTGTGTGTGTGTTGTGTGTGTGTGTGTCATGAATTTAAAATAAAAAAGAGCTTCTTTGACATGTTTTACAAAACAGGTCTTTAATTAGAAACATCACACGTTTTCAACTCCAGTTCTTTTACTTCACAAATAAAAGGATCGACGTGTCGAGTCACTGCTCGTAAATATAAATCTTTTTCCCTAAACGTCCTTCAGGAAAATGTGTGTGGAATATTTCAGCTTTCTTCACGAATCCGTTTCCGTCCAGAAAAGCAGAGATTTCCTTTGAAACACAAAAAAAAACAAAGTTCTGATTGGGCAGTTGATGAGTTTTCTAATAAGGTTTTTCCAGGTTCGTCCAGCTGGATGTTCTGAAACGTTACACGTCACTATAAACGTGTTAAAACTTGCATTGTTTGATTCAAAGGAATAAAATACTTCTGTTTTTAGCCTATAATCAGCTTACACACTGACTAACGTGTTGTTAAAGGTGGGGTCTCCGTTGTTTGAGAAATGCTTCAGAAAACAGAGTAGGGATGACAAACAAAACAAAAACGAAACAAACGTGTA
>NC_083468.1:26724163-26741663 GCF_030014155.1 Tachysurus vachellii
TGTGTGAGGGATTAAACAATTCAGTACCAAGTGTGTTCATTTGGTCAAGTTACAAAAAAACCCACAAATCTATTGGAACTAGAGGTGTTTTATTTGTTAACTGTTTAACAACTGTATAAAAAAAAACTGGTAAAATAAGCACAGATTTGGGGCTTAGCAAGTATTTAAGAAAAGTCTATCTATCAAACTGTAATCAAACCATTTAGTATTTTTCACTGAGTTTATGTGTTTGTATGTTAGTCCTGGATCTATAGTGTTATGAGACACTCTGAGACTGGGATAAAGAGATAAATCTTGGTATGAGTGTGTAGACTGGAGCTGACAGACCTGTGCTGTGCAGTAATATCTTTAGGAATCGTTGAGCTATTGTGTAACAGCGTGAGGTTTTACCCTTCTAGGCGTTTACCACAATTTTGTTCAACACTGGAACAAAGAGGGAAGTGGACTCAATTTCAACCTGTCAAGACTTGTGTGTGTGTGTGTGTATATATGTGTGTGTGTGTATGTATGTGTGTATGTATGTGTGTATATATGTGTGTGTGTGTGTGTGTGTATGTATGTGTGTGTGTATGTGTGTGTGTGTGTATGTATATATATGTGTGTGTGTGTGTGTGTATATATATATATATGTGTGTGTGTATGTGTGTATATGTGTGTGTGTGTGTGTGTGTATATACAGTATGTGTGTGTGAGTGTGTATATGTGTATATATGTGTGTGTGTGTGTGTGTGGTCACACCCAGTTCAGCCGTCTGCTTTGTTTAAGTTGCAGAGGGATCTACATATCTGCCTGCTGATTGCCCGTCCCTCTGTGTTAGTGTTTGTTCGCCTGTTTCCTGGTTTCCAGGCAAGATTGCGTGACTCAAAAAGCTTTGAGAAGGATTTGGACATTCTTCTGCACCACTTTATCCACTTTATCCATCTCAGTTTGAATTAGAGATGGAAGATTACTGCTTGCTAGAGAAGATGTTTTCCTACAAATCTATTTTTATTCATGTGGTGAAATCTTTCTTTCCTGAAAAGTCTTGCAAAGCATTTCTGTTGATTGGCCCGAGCCCCTTTTCCACGCGGCCTGAGCCCCTTTTCCACGCGGCCCGAGTCCTTTTCTACGCGGCCCGAGCCCTTTTTCTACGCGGCCCGAGCCCCTTTTCTACGCGGCCCGAGTCCTTTTCTACGCGGCCCGAGTCCTTTTCTACGCGGCCCGAGTCCTTTTCTACGCGGCCCGAGTCCTTTTCTACGCGGCCGGAGCCCCTTTTCTACGCGGCCCGAGCCCTTTTCTACGCGGCCAAGTCCTGTTAACAGGACGCTGCTAGACACCTTTACACTGCCAAACCCGTTACTCTTCCTGTTACACTGGTCAGTAACATTACACTGTCTGGCTGCGTTACTACAATGCCGACTCCTGAAATAACTGGTCAGTGCAACAGCATCAGACCTAAACAGTGTAATAAATTTGTGTCTGTAGCAGGATGGACACTGTGATAACTGCACTGATCAGCATAACAGGGTTGTCAGAAAAGTATTTAAAAAAATGTAGAAACACGATCCACCATAAAGTTATAGTCTGAACCTTCACCACTGATTTATTTTTTACTTTTTAATACCGGACAACGTGTATCTTTAGTTTTTCTTCCATAGAGTGAAGTATATTAAATATATTAAGTGTATTTAAAGTATCGGTCATTTGTTGACTCTCTCCATGGTCGTAGCTGCTCTAGCTGGAACTCTGTACTACGGCACTTTTAAGGCAAACCCATATCACGCTTAAGCTTTTGTTGACACATCCTGGGAAATGACAAAAATGTATTTATTTATTTATTTATTGTTAAACGATCACTTGGGACATTGCGTGACCTGTAATGTTTATAAAAACATGACAAACGTTAATGCTAATAAATCAGGCTAACATTTCCAGCTATTGCTGTCGTCTGTTCTTCTCTTAACTTGAAGTCTCTTTAGTTTCATGTTGGTGTCATGTGACGGTGTTGCACCGTTTTGTTCTCTTTGTATTTTGCCCTTTTTCGGGGGCACTGCATGGTTTCTTGAGGAGAACACATCCAGTGAATGCTTGTACAGGCTTTATCTCTGTTAGTACAGGACGTTGGAGTGTGTGAGGTCACTGTGTATACTTTTGATATTGACTGTATAAACCTTTCACATGCAAAGGGTGTAGTGTGTTTACATTCAGACATATCTGAACGAGTCAGAAAGTGAATCGAGTCTGAATCGACTCGATGGCTGTAAGTGAATCAAACGCACCATGTAAGCAAGCACATGGGAGCTGCTGAAGCGAGCCAAAGCACAGAGCTGTAGAGCTGCGGGTTTGCCGTGTGTTCTAAATGAACGAAAAGAAAACGTGATAGCTGGATGCGAAGAAAGGATTTAAACTAGTAAACTATATTTTCTTTCTTTTGGTTCGTCAGTTCAGTATAAAGCGTTATACGAAGCGTTCTGTGACGTGAGAAGCGTGTCGTGGTTACACACCAGATTAAGTCAGATATCTCTCACAGATTTTAGGTTGGTTTCTGATCTTCAGCATGTTGGAAATGAAACATTTCTGTCCTGTAGAAGATTTCTCAGATTGAGATTGAGGTTGAGGTTGAGGTTGACTCATCCTCGTGTGTCTGAGAACTCAGACAGTGTGTACAGGTACTAACGGCCTTCCTGAAGGTGACTCGGTGACGTGTTCTTGCTCATGTTCTTGAGTTTTCCTGTCAGCTTTAGTTGGTTGGTGGGAGTGAAGATGGCTCTAATGCTTCAATCTCAAGAGTCAATAAACTCTCGAGTAAAATGTAGCAGATGTTTTTGTATTTTTGGACTCTAACAATGTCTTTAGTGAACTTCTATAGAGAGACAAACTGAAGAACTGTTTTTGGTGCCTTCTGATAATGTTTTTAATCACTTTTAAATTTTCTTTATTAAATGTGGAATTATAGATGTACATGTTCAATCAAACGTGATGTGTTATTTAGGAAGAAGCTGCCTGTTTGTACATGGTAAAACTTCAGAGATTCCTTAGAATTGTCTGTGTGTGTCTGTGTGTGTCTGTGTGTGTCTGTGTGTGTCTGTGTGTGTCTGTGTGTGTCTGTGTGTGTCTGTGTGTGTCTGTGTGTGTCTGTGTGTGTCTGTGTGTGTGTGTGTGTGTGTGTGTGTGTGTGTGTGTGTGTGTGTGTGTGTGTGTGTCTGTGTGTGTCTGTGTGTGTCTGTGTGTGTCTGTGTGTGTGTCTGTGTGTGTCTGTGTGTGTCTGTGTGTGTCTGTGTGTGTGTGTATTTGCCCTCACACGCTAAGCAGCTTATATTTCTGAGAAGGTTTTACTGCTGGTGAAGGTTCAGAATCACACCACAGTCATATGATTCTTACTCATGCTTCATGTTAAGAATCAGTCGAGGTTGAAGCTGCACTCTCACTCTGCTCTCACCCTCACTCTCACCCTCACCCTCACTCTCACTCTGCTCTCACTCTTACCCTCACTCTCACCCTCACCCTCACCCTCACTCTCACTCTGCTCTCACTCTTACCCTCACTCTCACCCTCACTCTCACCCTCACTCTCACCCTCACTTTCACCCTCACTTTCACCCTCACTTTCACCCTCACTTTCACCCTCACCCTCACTCTCACCCTCACTCTCACCCTCACTCTCACCCTCACTTTCACCCTCACTTTCACCCTCACTTTCACCCTCACTCTCACTCTGCTCTCACTCTCACTCTCACTCTCACTCTGCTCTCACTCTCACTCTGCTCTCACTCTCACTCTGCTCTCACTCTCACCCTCACTCTCACCCTCACTCTCACCCTCACTTTCATCCTCACTTTCACCCTCACTTTCATCCTCACTTTCACCCTCACTCTCACTCTGCTCTCACTCTCACTCTGTTCTCTCTCACTCTGCTCTCACTCTCACCCTCACTCTGCTCTCACTCTGCTCTCACTCTCACCCTCACTCTCACCCTCACTCTCACCCTCACTCTCACCCTCACCCTCACTCTCACCCTCACTTTCATCCTCACTTTCATCCTCACTTTCATCCTCACTTTCACCCTCACTCTCACTCTGCTCTCACTCTCACTCTGCTCTCACTCTGCTCTCACTCTGCTCTCACTCTGCTCTCACTCTCACTCTGCTCTCACTCTCACTCTGCTCTCACTCTCACTCTGCTCTCACTCTCACTCTGTTATCTCTCACTCTGCTCTCACTCTCACCCTCACTCTCACTCTCACTCTGCTCTCACTCTCACCCTCACTCTCACTCTGCTCTCACTCTCACCCTCACTCTCACTCTGCTCTCACTCTGCTCTCACTCTCACCCTCACTCTCACCCTCACTCTCACTCTGCTCTCACTCTCACCCTCACTCTCACTCTGCTCTCACTCTGCTCTCACTCTCACCCTCACTCCCACTCTCCCTCTGCTCTCACTCCACAAACATCATATCTGTGTTGATTCTGCCCGAGTTTTCCACATTTCCTGTGTCTGTTCATGTCCTGACAACATGCTGGGTCATAAAACCATCTAAGCCCGCATTCATCATCGTAACACTCAACATTCTCTCTCTCTCTCTGTCTCTCTCTCTCTCTCTCTCTCTCTCTCTCTCTCTCTCTCTCTCTGTCTCTCTCTCTCTCTCTCTCTCTCTCTCTCTGTCTCTCTCTCTCTCTCTGTCTCTCTCTCTCTCTCTCTCTCTCTCTCTGTCTCTCTCTCTCTCTCTCTCTCTCTCTGTCTCTCTCTCTCTCTCTGTCTCTCTCTCTCTCTCTCTCTCTCTCTCTCTCTCTCTCTCTCTCATGATGAAACACACATTATCTGTTCCAGGTGTCTGAACAGAACAAGCCTAAACCAGACTCTGATGTCCTGCATGCCTGCTAAAGGAAAAAAAAAAAGAGACAGCATTTTGTTGTGAGCGAGACTGGAATAAGGAAGATTAGTAGCAGCTACAACATGTTTCTATTATTTCATCAACCACGAAAGGTTAAAATCATAAACTTTAAAAGAGAGCTTTGTCATTTCAGAGCTTCCTGAAGTCAGGAGAACACACCGCAGTCCGAAACGTCATGTGGGCTGATAAATCTGAGCCCCTCTGACGTTCACGCATCTGTAAACAGGGTCTTCAGCGTTTCATATTTGATTCGATGTGTTTTGATGTTTATCTAAAGAGGACGTTTCCTGTCTTTACTACGGTTCTGCTTCAAGCTCTGAACGATCTGGCAGTTCTGGGCGTCACACTGAAAGGTGGGCGGAGTTAAGGGGAGTGTCTACAAAATGACTGACAGGAGGCTCATTCAATCTTTCAGGACCATAATGCAGTTTTACTCAGGCACATAATACACCAGGCCTCAAAGCTTTTAAACACTGAATTTAATTTAATCCGAACAGCTGCTGAGTTTTTATTCGCGTTGTGATCGGTATCTCCAAAGAGCATTGTGTTATCATTTATCAATGAGGTCGTCGGATCCTAAACAGTAAAATTACACCTTTTGTGTATAAAACAGAATTAAATATTATTAATCGAACATTTTTTAACTTATTTTTGCACTAATGGCTTTTCCGAGCTTCAGGACGTCTGTGCGTGCAGTAAATTATTGATGTCCCGTTATTAAATATTCAAAACGCGACAATCACCAAACCTTTTTATTGCAGTTTTATCATCGAGTCACATTTGTGTTAATACATTAAATATGTAACGGTGTAACATCCTGTAGTGTGAGACAACGTGAGGAGGAGGAGGAGGAGGAGAAGAGCAGCAGCTCCAGTTCTGTAAAGCTTTCTGTAGAGGATTTGTTCCGTACTTCACGCTGCGTAAAAATATTGAAATGAGTTGAATATTAATAATATATTGAATTAATTAAAGCTGAAGGCGAAACGACCGTCTCGTAACGAACAGATAAAATCCATCCAGTTTGTAATAAAGTGTTCAGTAATCATCTGACTGAACATCCTGGAGTGAAAAGACAACATGCAGAGTTCTGGTCAAGGCCTGAGTGATTACGGACTATTACAGGATTTGTGGATTTATTTCCTCATTCCTCCTGAGAACTTGCTGTTCCTCATCAGGTCATTGAGTGAAGTACAGCGACAGGTGTGAAGGTGTTCACGACCAGAACACACAAGCTGCTCGTATAGATCCTGCGTTTATTCCTCTACACGCCGTCATGCTGTAATTCTGTTCCAGGGGAAAATAAATAAACTACTCATGAAGTTCACGTGAGGAAACAAGCGCTCACGCTGCGGCTCGGTTGTTCCTCGGGCTTTAAGCGCCATGTGCAATAAATTAGCTTTGAAAATGACACGTGAAGAAGAACGTGACGTTTTTTCACCCTGCAGCTGAAGGAGTATGAAATGAAAGCAGTAAATCTTCACGTCAAAGACGGACTGATGGACTACAGCTATTTCTGTAGTTTTACCACAAAAACACGGCGTATACAAACATGCTAAGTTTGTAGATGATAAATTGTATATTATATATAAGTGCTGTTTATCCTATGAATGATGTTGTTGTTGTTGTTGTTAAAGGCACAGAGGCTGTTCGTGTGGTGGATTCGACTGTGTGTTACACGTCTCATTCTTTTTCACAAACTCATTCTGTGGATGTTGCTTTAACATTTCCTGTTATGGTGTCAGCATTTTCACACTCTCTCTCACACACACACACACACTCTCCCCTTTCGTGTGTGTGTCTTTGGCCTACTGTATGTGCAACACGCAGAGTTGTGTTATTGTGGCTGTAAACTAATCTACTCACGTGGTTCTGTACTAAACCGTGATAAACAGGCTTTCCCTTGGTTCCTCTTAGTTCCGCTCATGAGGGGGTGATGATTATAATTAGACTCATTTCAGTTCAGTTTGTTTATTGTGTGTTTTGTATGAAGTTGTGTGTGTGTTACACTTGACCGCTTTGTTTCCGTGGGGTGGGGGTTAAATTGTGCTCGGTCTAGACGTTGTTGAAAAAAATCCTGTCTCGGAGGTTAAGAAATATATAGGAAGCTTGGAGGTGTGATAATCTAAAGAATGCACCTAAAAATTAATTATAGCTGCTGAATAAACCGATTGTGAAAACACAAGTTTCCCTGCGTAAAGGAGCCTCAGTGCCCACCGTGACCCTGAGCTGTCCACACAACCACTTTCTGTTGTGTTATTGTATATAACCGAGCCATTAGAATTCACTGTGTGTGTGTGTGTGTGTGTTTCAGGTTTAGCAAGCAGCACTCATTATGTCTGATGGGGACTACGATTACCTCATCAAGTTCCTAGCTCTGGGGGATTCTGGGGTGGGAAAAACCAGCTTTCTGTACCAGTACACGGACAGCAAGTTCAACTCCAAATTCATCACCACAGTGGGCATCGACTTCAGAGAAAAGAGGGTGGTAAGTTGCGTGTGCAGGGGAATGTGTGTGTGTGTTTGTACGCGAGAATGTGTGTGTGTGCACGAGTACGTTTGTGTGTGCACGAGTACGTTTGTGTGTGCACGAGTACGTTTGTGTGTGCACGAGTACGTTTGTGTGTGCACGAGTACGTTTGTGTGTGCACGAGTACGTTTGTGTGTGCACGAGTACGTTTGTGTGTGCACGAGTACGTTTGTGTGTGCACGAGTACGTTTGTGTGTGCACGAGTACGTTTGTGTGTGCACGAGTACGTTTGTGTGTGCACGAGTACGTTTGTGTGTGCACGAGTACGTTTGTGTGTGCACGAGTACGTTTGTGTGTGCACGAGTACGTTTGTGTGTGCACGAGTACGTTTGTGTGTGGGTGCACGAGCGTGTGTGGTGGGTGCACGAGCGTGTGTGGTGGGTGCACGAGCGTGTGTGGTGGGTGCACGAGCGTGTGTGGTGGGTGCACGAGCGTGTGTGGTGGGTGCACGAGCGTGTGTGGTGGGTGCACGAGCGTGTGTGGTGGGTGCACGAGCGTGTGTGGTGGGTGCACGAGCGTGTGTGGTGGGTGCACGAGCGTGTGTGGTGGGTGCACGAGCGTGTGTGGTGGGTGCACGAGCGTGTGTGGTGGGTGCACGAGCGTGTGTGGTGGGTGCACGAGCGTGTGTGGTGCGTGCACGAGCGTGTGTGGTGCGTGCACGAGCGTGTGTGTGCTTGTGTGCGAGCGTGAGTGCATGTGTGTGCTTATGTGCAAGTGTGTGTGAGCAAGTGCATGTGTGTGTTTTTCTGAGGATGTCTCCATACTGTTAATAGTCCATGACAGTTTTAAGTGTTTGCACATTCAGCTGGTCCTCATAAAGACAAGAAATGTTAGTTAGGTTAAAAAAAATCTTTTTTAAACTAACTAATGAACTAAAATATGAATTTATAGTAAAGTTGAGTATTGAATTGTTGAGTGTTTAAATTAGAATGTAGGTGTAACATCAGTACACTGTATTAATGTCAGTCAGTTTATTTATCTCACTGGGTCTAATTTCTAAAGCTGGTTACAGATTATTATAAGAATTTATTCCTTATATTTCTCAGGAAGTTGAACACAAGCATTAGAGTTATTAAGAGTAAACTCAGGAACAAAGTTCATTTTTACGACTATGTAAATGTATAATTTGACTTATTATTGTGAACCTCATGTGTTTGGGTTTAAAATCATTTATTTGTTGTTGGATTGTTGTGATTTTATATACATACAGATTACACCCTTACTTATTGATTTTAATTACACACTAATTTAACTAAGAATGTCTGAAATTTCCACTCGCACATCTGAGAGAAATCCCTTAAACTCAGTGAAGCTTTACCTTTTACGGAGTTTTGTGGGCGTCAGTAAATGCAAATGAGCAGGCCAAAGGTATTCATTAACATGCGCATATGAGAAGGAAGAAAATCAGCATTACTGAAAGTTTTTTGAATACGACAGGAATGTTTTTGTTTAGTGTGAGAGTGTGTGTGTGAGAGTGTGTGTGAGAGTGTGTGTGAGAGTGTGTGTGAGAGTGTGTGTGAGAGTGTGTGTGAGAGTGTGTGTGAGAGTGTGTGTGAGAGTGTGTCTGTGAGTGTGTGTACACACACATCACTTGTTACTGCACCTCAGACCATGAACTCGGTTCCTTCAGGCACTTTTCAGTCTCCCAGCATTGCCCTTTAGTTTCCTTTTCCCCGGCCGTGTGAGCCGGAGCGTGAAATAAGCGATCTGACACGCAGAACTGCTCCGTTTAATCCCTCAAACACACACTGTAGTTAAAATTTTACTCCGAGACAAAAGACGCTGGGAAAGCTCAGGGATTTCCTGTAAGAGAAAAAACACAACAAAATATCCCAATGTTTGTGTTTACTAACAAATTATTTATAGTAAAAAGCTTCACTGTTTCAGTGTGAGTGTCTGTGAGAGTGTCTGTGAGAGTGTCTGTGAGAGTGTCTGTGAGAGTGTCTGTGAGAGTGTCTGTGTGAGTGTCTGTGTGAGTGTCTGTGTGAGTGTCTGTGTGAGTGTCTGTGAGAGTGTCTGTGAGAGTGTCTGTGTGAGTGTCTGTGTGAGTGTCTGTGTGAGTGTCTGTGTGAGTGTCTGTGTGAGTGTCTGTGTGAGTGTCTGTGTGAGTGTCTGTGGGAGTGTCTGTGGGAGTGGGTGTGTCTGTGGGAGTGGGTGTGTCTGTGGGAGTGGGTGTGTCTGTGACTGTGAGTGTGTGACTGTGACTGAGTGTGTGTCTGTGACTGTGTCTGTGTCTGTGGGTGTGTCTGTGAGTGTGTGTCTGTGACTGTGAGTGTGTGTCTGACTGTGAGTGTGTGTCTGTGACTGTGAGTGTGTGTCTGTGACTGTGACTGTGAGTCTGTGACTGTGAGTGTGTGTCTGTGACTGTGAGTGTGTGTCTGTGACTGTGTCTGTGTCTGTGACTGTGTCTGTGTCTGTGGGTGTGTCTGTGGGTGTGTCTGTGAGTGTGTGTCTGTGACTGTGAGTGTGTGTCTGACTGTGAGTGTGTGTCTGTGACTGTGAGTGTGTGTCTGTGACTGTGAGTGTGTGTCTGACTGTGAGTGTGTGTCTGACTGTGAGTGTGTGACTGTGACTGTGAGTGCGTGTCTGTGACTGAGTGTTTTGTGTGTGTCTGTGACTGTGAGTGTTTTTTGTGTATGTGAGTGTGTGTATGTGAGTGTGTGTATGTGGATGCACATTTTGGATTGTTATCATACCTGTTCACCAAAATATTAAAGCTGATAACCTGAACCTGTCTAACTGGAGTCAGTGTTTATAATAAAATACTGTAGACAGTGTACACTGTGTAGAAATGAGCTGTTTGTGTAGTGGTGTGTTAAGTATTAAATGGATCAGTGTTAATCTTGGTTACGGTTCTGGCCACACCTCCAAACCTAATACAGGAAAAAGAAAGAAAGAGATCAAAACTAATATATTCCAGGAATGAAGGAGAACTTGAGCAGCTTTGACTGATGCAGGTTCTCCAACCTGAACAACAGTCAGTTCGTGTTTCAGAGCTTCTACCTGATAGTTAAATCCTCATCTTGCAGTCAGACCTGACAGGAAACAAGAGAACGCAAACGTAACTGATTGACAGCTCTGAGTTTTTGGGACCAGGAACAAGCTTGAGGAGCTACACCTAAAAAACAAACACGGATCGTTCCTCCAAAACAAACACCAGCACCAACCATTACGAGCCAGTATCTCAGTATCTCTGTAACATTACAAGCTGCGTTTTTCTGTATGGAATGTTACTATAAACAGATAAAAAAAACCCAGATGTTTCTTTTTTAATATGATGTTGCCAAATAAGCAACCATGGAAGTGTGTGTGTGTGTGTGTGTGTGTGAATGAGCACGTGAGATTCACAGTTCATGTAAATCTTGTCTTAAAGATGTACAAGTCCAGCGGGCCTGATGGTGCAGCGGGGCGGGGCCAAAGGATACACATCCAGCTGTGGGATACGGCCGGCCAAGAGAGGTGAGAATAAAATAATTCATTCATTTTTCATTTTAATCAAATGGCCTGGAATCCTGATGACTACGCAGTCTATGAGAGCGCTATTGGCTGTGCTCTCTGTGTGGGCGGGGCATACTCTCCGTCCCTAACCAATCAGAGCGATCGTGGGTGTCTCTCGTGGTGAAAACGTGTCTGAGTGAATGCAGTCTAAATACTTCAACAATATTCTATTAACATTTTATTAACAAACTATATTTCATTATTTCTAGATTATATTTTAATTTATTTTTTTTTAATTAAAATTGATCAAGTCGATTTAGTAATTCACTGTTAATTCACTTGTCTTTGGTTGGAAATTGAACAGCGAGACATTGTGGGGTCTCATTAACCTGCGTGTGATCTTTGGGATGTTTCTTGAATGTTCTCCCACATCGCTGTGTGATTTGTGTGTCCGGGATTATTTATATTTATTTCCATTCCTGCAGGTTCAGGAGTTTGACCACGGCCTTCTTCAGAGACGCCATGGGTTTCCTGTTGCTATTTGATCTGACGAACGAGCAGAGCTTCCTCAACGTCAGGAACTGGATGAGTACGTATCGCTCAAATCTCCTCAGATTTTTGCAGCAGATTCAGCGTTAAATCATAAAATCCAGCCGCTAATCTAATCTAATCTAATCTAATCTAAGGACTTGTCTGTTTGCAGGTCAGCTACAGATGCATGCATACTGTGAGAACCCTGACATTGTTCTGTGTGGGAACAAGTGTGATCTGGATGACCAGCGATTCGTTAAAGAGGAGGAAGCTCGAGAGCTCGCCAGTAAATACGGGTGAGAACGAACACCAAATACCAAACCCAGAAATGCTAACATAGCTAATGAGTCCACACACAGGCCTCACCCACGACAGTATGATGTCATTATCATGGCTACCATTTCTAAGAGCTTACATTTAGCTTCCTGATGCCATTACAGAACTGTTTGTCTGCCTCATCTGTCTGTCTGCCTGCCTCATCTGTCCATCAATTTGTCTATCTTCCCGTCTACCTGTCTCTCCATCCATATAACTGTCTGTCAGTCACCTCTCGATCCAGTCTGTCTGTCAGTGCATCTACCCCTCTAACCCTCTGTCTTTTAATCCATCTATCATCCCACTTATCTATCCATCACTTATTAGTTTGTCAAATCACCCGTCTGTCTGACTCTCCATCTGTGTCTCTCTCCATTTATGCCACTTCCTCTTTCTGCAAATTTATTCCTGCCAGCTTGCCTCTGTCTTCATCGTGAACAGCTTGTTGACCAAGTTAATATATAGTTTGCTTAGAGAGGGTGTGTGTGTGTGTGTGTGTGTGTGTGTGTGTGTGTGTTTAACTATGTCTTGTGCTAATCACACAAAATTATAGATGACAGTCCAACTGTATAGTCAATATTGACCAAGATGATGGCAGACGTTGTGAGTGTGTGTGTGTGAGTGAGTGAGTGAGTGTGTGTGTGTGTGTGTGTGAGTGAGTGTGTGAGTGAGTGTGTGTGAGTGTGTGAGTGAGTGTGTGTGTGTGTGTGTGTGAGTGTGTGTGTGTGAGTGAGTGTGTGGTGTGAGTGAGTGTGTGGTGTGAGTGAGTGAGTGTGTGGTGTGAGTGAGTGAGTGTGTGGTGTGAGTGAGTGAGTGTGTGGTGTGAGTGAGTGAGTGTGTGTGTGGTGTGAGTGTGTGTGTGAGTGTGTAAGAAACCCTTCAGAATCTCAGTATCTATAAGGTATTTTGTGTATTTGTAAAACAAAAGCTGGTTATTTGTTAGGTTGAAGGATTTGGATGAAGTTATTGTCAAACCCTCTCCAGGCGTCTGGAGTTAAATGTAGTTAGCACTAAATCGAATTGACTGCTGGAGCAGAAAAACATCACATTAGCAGCGATACGCTACAGGAACACGCTGTTCTGCTTCATAAACACACAGATGGGCGTCGATGTCGCTTCAGCCGTTCTGTTCTTGTGCACTTCTTGCATTCGGTTGAATCGTGCTTGTTAATGTCGTCTAATCTCGATCAGCCTTCGCTGTAAATAGTCAGGTAAATATTTAAAAATAAAAAGTTTTCTAGCTTTTTAAAAGTGCTTCCTAGGAACGGTGTTTGCCCTGGCAGGCTGGATATGAGTCATACGAAACCATATCGCTTTCCTGATCTGAGCCGATAGCTCTGCTGGATGCCAAAGAAGGAAAAAAATGCGATAACGCTCTACACACAACGCCGCTAGTAAATCCTGCGTTCTGATTGGTCAGTGCAGCAGCTCTGACACTAGTGCACAGGTTTATAATAATGTGCTTAATATAATACGTTTATCGCCTCTATAGTAACCGTGTGTAATGTATGAAGTAGCTTTTGAAGGTTTCACAGTTTATGGACGTCTCGAGTGTCAGCACTTTGTAATATTCAGTATATTTTTGTCTATGCAAATAAAAACATGCAAATCAGAAAATGTTTATTCTAATACCTAATTTTAATATTTAATAAACTGTTATTTCCTGTTTACATTAAGAGAAAGAAAGAGGTTTGTCATTTATTCTGACCCTGTACTTCAGAATCCCGTACTTTGAGACGAGTGCGGCGAACGGCGAGAACGTTGCCCAGGCCGTGGAGGTCCTGCTAGATCTGATCATGAAGCGCATGGAGAGGTGTGTGGACCGGTCTTGGATCCCTGACGGCACCATGCGCTCTAACGGGCACAGCGGGAGCGAGATGGTCGAACCGCCGACGCAGGAGAAGAGCAAGTGTGCCTGCTAGTGGCTGAAGGGTGCCATTGTCCCACATTGTTTTCGAAACGTTCACTTAGATTAGCACGTAAAACAGTGGCCGCTAGTGGCCGCATGGCACCATTACACCTTCTTACACGGTTATTGATGTCTGTCTGGATTCATCTTTATGCTTTATACAGTAATCAGGCCTGAGGATTTCCAAAACAAATTAGAGAGTAATAAAAACTAATTGAACACAAATTTAATTGGATAAAATTTTAATTGGATTAATTCAGACAAACAGATACAACAAATTCACACGCTGTGAAACGAGTAACACTCGATAAAGTGGCCTAAGTGTGTCAGATTATTTCACACTGCTGGTCTCTCAGGTGAAGAGAGACATTTTCCTTGACCTGTGCATGCTAATGGACTGTAGATTGGATAGATTGGACTGGGAGGGGTTACACCGAGAAAATCTGTGTCACTTTTTTATCAGGTTGATGAAGATAACGATAAATACTTTTGAAAGAAAATGCTTTATTAAAACATCGATAAAGTTGTGGTTTCACACCAGAGCCAGCCTGGATCCTGCCGTCAAATTTAGATATTTAGTAATGGAAGTCTGTCTCACAACACTTTAAACCTAAGCCACACCCACTTCTTCAGTGATTTGAGATCTCTTGTCTCATTTTATGTCACATTGTTTGAGAGAACATCTTATAAACACCAGACACACCGAGCTGTTCGGCGTCATCTATACAAGTTAATCAAACTTTAGCGGAGCTGAACATTAGACCGTTATATAGGCGGCCATCTTGGACAGCCACCATGGAATCTCTTTTTATCTCAAGCTCAGATTGGAATCACCACGCCCCTTTAGGCTCCACCCCAGAGTGTTTAAAGACATGTGCTTATGGAAAGATTTCCATGAAATAGACTTCTGTTATTAGCCAAAGTGTGATAAGATTTTTTTTTCTGTCCTTAAACCTGTCTTGCTAAGCTGAATTGTTTGCCAGCTCAGTTGGGTTGTAAATTTGACTTTGTTCTTTATTCATTTGTTCTTCAACATCGGCGTAATACAGTGCAATACGTGTGATGTACAGTAGTTATCTCAACGTCACAAACGATATAATTTCCTTTTCAATCAGATACTCGTAGTCGTTCGGTCCAGGGAGCATGAAATGATTTGAGATGAGAGGGTTTTATTGTGGGCTACTTTAAGTTTTTTTGGCACTTGTTTAGTTGTTCGTTTTGTTTGTTTTTAGTTGTAATCATCATGTCCCTGCGCTAATCGCAGATTAAATCAGGAGTTCGGATCGAGAGAAAAGACAAGCGAGGAAGGTCGACTCGACTCGCTGTACATTTCACTTTACCTCTGAATGAATGTATGTACCGATACGACCTAGCGTGTTTCGTTAGCTTTTATATACATCTGTGTAAACAGAAGCAGAGAAAACAAGTGTGTTAACACCGACACTATACTGCACTAAGATTCACACCTAAAGTGCCTAACCTAATGTATAATCTTTAACACTGTATCCATGCCAAACACTGTCACTATGCCAAACTTTTTTTTCCCAGAAAATACAATATATTTTATTATTTATTAAAATGGCTTCACAAAGCATTTGTCTGTTTTTTTTTTCTTTCTTCTTCTGTGTTTAAACCGTTGCTTCATTTGTGTGATATATGGTTTTTAAAATGACAGTACAGATGAATCTTTTACCCCCCAATCATTCTGTGGACAAGAAACAGTAACATTGGACAGGAGATGATATGATACGAGCTAAGAAACACGACGGTGGAGATTTGATTATAGATGTGTTTACACTCAGTACAGTCAAGACTTAAAGGATTTAATTATTTCTGCTTTACCAAAATAAATCCCTGTGATGGTCACTGACTTCTCTGGTCCAGTGGTTAAAGCTGTGAGAACACCAAAGTAAATATTGATAGAAGGCTACGACTCAGGCTAACAGTTGTGCTAGCTAGCATTGAGTCGTTACAACTGTTAAGATGACATTTACAGCATTTGGCAGAATCTTATCCAGAGTGACTGACATTTATCTCATTTATACAGCTGAGCAACTGAGGGTCAAGGGCCTAGTTTAGGGGCCTGACAATGGCAGTTTGATGGCTCTGGGATTCAAACTAATGACCTTCTGATCAGTCCAACACCTTAACCACTAGGCTACCACGTTCCCAAAGACACAATGAAATAAGACAAAACCATCCTGAATATTAACATTTACCTCAGACGTGTTGATAAATCTCTTATTAAAGACTCTGTATGAATAAAATGAAACAGGAATTACACCTAGCAATAAACGCTAACCAGATTTCTAAAGATTCAGCCATTCAAGTTCAAAATAATGTGAAAGGTGAAGTGAAAAATAAGTGCTTCATTTAATTCGCTATATATCTTTGCAGCATATCCCTTCATATTACTTACAATTCTATGAAAACACTTAGTACTTGTAACCATAGAAATAAGAAGAAACTGTAGTTCATTTTTCTGTATTTGAATTTTTTGTATTTCATATTCAGCTTTTTGGGTTTGTTTTTGTTTTTTTAGTGTTTACCTTTTTACAGAACTCTAGTCTTATCAGTAAAATTAAAACTTGGAATCTAAGAAGTCATGATTTTACACGATCCATGTTTATTCAAACCAGACCAGTCTATCTGGAATATTAACATTTACCTCAGATGTGTTGATAAATCTCTTAGTAAAGACTCTGTATGAATAAAATAAAACAGGAAGTACACGTAGCATGGACTGCTGATCTGATTTCAAAGCATTCTGTCATGTGGAACCTCAGGGTTGTATCATGGGTCCTACAGTCAGAGTCGGGTAGTCACTTCGTTTTTGAATCTTTTTCTTCAGGTAGTGAGACAGCGAAGTAAGTTATATTTTATTTTATGTGTTTATTTAAATAAGGTAGGTTTTTGAGTTTGTTTGTTTGCTTTTGTATGTTTTGGTGTTTAGTTACATTTCTACATAAAAGGACGGATGAAAGCTGTGATTTTATACATCTATTAGAATAATAAAGACAAACAATGAAATGAGACAAAACCGTTCAGAAATTTTAAGACCTCTGATGTTTTGGTAAATCTCTTATTAAAGGAATTTCACTTAGCATTAAATGCTAACTGGATTTCTAAAGATTCAGCCATATTAATGAAATGTCAGTGTGTGAGAGGATTTCAAGCATTTTGAAGGAGAACATCTCAAAATTAGCTGCTGTTAAGTAAAGTGATGGACACTAAATTATAGAGAGAGAGGTTTTTTTTTATCCGTTGTGCAAAACTTTCTTTTCTTGAATGAAAATGTGTTGTTGTTGTAGCATGTTTCAGGGAGCAGGGGGCAGCAGAGAGCCACTGGGAAGGAGGATGAACGTATGTGAGATGAATGGATTAATAATCCTGGTGCTGATTAAACAGTCAGTCAGTCTGAGTCACGGGAAAACAAAGTGGGCTTCAGGAACCAGGAGGAAAAGAATGATGCTGGAGATAAATTCAAAATAAAGTTACATATTTTACTGAAATACAATCTCAATATCTGTAAATCATAAGAAGTAAAAACAAACAAACAAAAAAGAGTCTGTAAAGTTTGATGATGGTAAAATTTACATTGTTTTATCTTTAAAATAATAACTATTTTGTCATCTGGATAAATGTTTTAGGGCCATTGTTACAAAAATAAATTAAAACAAGATTACAAGGAGTCATAAGACTACTGTGTGTGTGTGTGTGTGTGTGTGTGTGTGTGTGTGTGTGTTAGAGAGAGAGAGATCAATAGAGTATAAAATGTGTTTTATGAAAAAGAGATGTGTATGAAAGTGAGAAACACTGAGTGTGTGTGTGTTTGTGTATGTGTGTGTGTGTTTGTGTGTGTGTGTGTTTGTATGTGTGTGTGTGTGTGTGTGTGTGTTTGTGTGTATGTG
>NC_083468.1:26746663-26759163 GCF_030014155.1 Tachysurus vachellii
GATCCTCTTTGGTAAAGCCGAGTTTTTCCAGTATGACGTACAGCTCAGATTGTGTCTCTGTGTTAAGGTACAGCTCAGATTGAGTCTCTGTGTTAAGGTACAGCTCAGATTGCGTCTCTGTGTTAATGTACAGCTCAGATTGCGTCTCTGTGTTAATGTACAGCTCAGATTGAGTCTCTGTGTTAATGTACAGCTCAGATTGAGTCTCTGTGTTAATGTACAGCTCAGATTGCGTCTCTGCGTTAACGTTCAGCTCAGATTGAGTCTCTGTGTTAATGTACAGCTCAGATTGAGTCTCTGTGTTAATGTACAGCTCAGATTGCGTCTCTGCGTTAACGTTCAGCTCAGATTGAGTCTCTGTGTTAATGTACAGCTCAGATTGCGTCTCTGTGTTAATGTACAGCTCAGATTGAGTCTCTGTGTTAATGTACAGCTCAGATTGAGTCTCTGTGTTAATGTACAGCTCAGATTGCGTCTCTGCGTTAACGTTCAGCTCAGATTGAGTCTCTGTGTTAATGTACAGCTCAGATTGAGTCTCTGCGTTAATGTACAGCTCAGATTGAGTCTCTGTGTTAACGTACAGCTCAGATTGAGTCTCTGTGTTAATGTACAGCTCAGATTGCGTCTCTGTGTTAATGTACAGCTCAGATTGCGTCTCTGTGTTAACGTACAGCTCAGATTGCGTCTCTGTGTTAACGTACAGCTCAGATTGCGTCTCTGTGTTAATGTACAGCTCAGATTGCGTCTCTGTGTTAACGTACAGCTCAGATTGAGTCTCTGTGTTAACGTACAGCTCAGATTGTGTCTCTGTGTTAATGTACAGCTCAGATTGCGTCTCTGTGTTAACGTACAGCTCAGATTGAGTCTCTGTGTTAATGTACAGCTCAGATTGCGTCTCTGTGTTAACGTACAGCTCAGATTGCGTCTCTGTGTTAACGTACAGCTCAGATTGCGTCTCTGTGTTAACGTACAGCTCAGATTGCGTCTCTTCACACACACACACACACACACACACACACACACAGTAATTACGTAGCATATGCTCAGTGTGTGTAAATAGACCACGTGTTAAATGTGAACTGCCTCTTATGGATGTAACGGATGGAGAATTTTAGGTCCTGCACCACTGCATGGCATCTGAAACAACTAGGGGGTGTGACAAAGCGTGCATATTTTACACTTTATCACTGTGTGTGTGTGTCTATGTGTGTGCGTGTGTGTGTGTGTGTTGGGGGGGCACTTAGTTATAAAGTACTGATTGGATTCATATCATTAGTGCGATCAACCAAGCATTCTGTATCTAATAGATGAAAATCCCTGTGTGTGTGTGTGTGTGTGTGTGTGTGAGAGAGAGAGGGGCTTGTTTGGCACTTTTCCTTGATATATGAGTGTTTTCTAATTTCTGTAGGAATTGGTAATTTTTTTTGAGACTCTTAGAAGAATGCACACACACACACACACACACACACACACACACACACACACACACACACATGTTAACTGGAGATGAAGGAGAAAAATCACAAAAGTTTGTTTGTATAAAAGGTGGAATATAAGAGAGAGAGAGAAACAGAAGAGAGAGAGAGAGAGAGAGAGAGAGAGAGAGAGAGAGAGAGAGAGAGAGAGAAACAGACAGAAACAGAGAGAGAGAGAAACAGAGAGAGACAGAGAGAGAGAGAGAAACAGAAGCGAGAGAGAGAGAGACAGAGCGAAACAGAGAGAGAGAGAGAGAGAGAGAGAGAGAGAGAGAAACAGAGAGAGAGAGAGAAACAGACAGAAACAGAGAGAGAGAGAGAGAGAGAGAGAGAGAGACAGAGAGAGAGATAGAGAGAGAGAGAGAGAGAAACAGACAGAAACAGAGAGAGAAAGAAACAGAGAGAGACAGAGAGAGAGAGAAACATAGAGAGAGAGGGAGAGAGAGAGAGAGAGAGAGAGAGAGAGAGAGAGAGAGAGAGAGAGAGAGAGAGAGAGAGAGAGAGAGAGAGAGAAACAGACAGAAACAGACAGAAACAGAGAGAGAGAGAAACAGAGAGAGACAGAGAGAGAGAGAGAGAGAGAGAGAGAGAGAGAGAGAGAGAGAGAAACAGACAGAAACAGAAACAGACAGAAACAGAGAGAGAGAAACAGACAGAAACAGAGAGAGAGAAACAGAGAGAAAGAGAAACAGACAGAAACAGAGAGAGATGGACAGACAGACATGTTTATGATTATATCTGATCTGCTGTATTGATATTAATCGAATATTAGCTGTAATTATTTTTCTTCCTCTAATGATCAACTCAGACGTCTCTCTGTTCATATCAGCTCAAACTGTTAGCTAGCAAAAAGTGCCACTTCAACTGTTAACTCTTATTCAACTATATTACCTTTAGGAAAGAAAATCAGTTTCATGGTTTCTATCTGAAGGTTTTTACCACTTCAGCAAAACGAAATGAGATAAAATACAGTTTATTAAACTATTATTAATATTATTCATTAATTCTATAATTACACTGTGACCAGAATCCCTTCAGGAACCACGAGAACTTTCTAACAGTTTCTAATTGTTTTATTTATTCATCTGAAACGTGAGCTTGTGAAAGTGACCGAACGTGTCATGTGTGTGTGTGTGTGTGTGTGTGTGTGTGTGTGTGTGTGTGTGTGTGTGTGTGTGTGTGTGAAGATGTATATGCTGGTTTGTGGAGTTTCATCTCAGAGAGCAGCTAATTCTGGATAATGATCCTGATATCTCCACAGCGTGCTGGAGTCTGCACTAAACCACACATCACTGACCTACGGACAAAAGACCACATTTTCATGACAGCCTTATTAACTTCTGACAAATGATCTTCTCTCAGACGCTTTTCTTTGGGTTCGGGAGCGAGAACAGCTTCATGTACAGATAAAGGAATGCATTCTTTACTTTTGTCTTCCTTGCTTTAATACGGATGTCATTTTAAAACATTGTCATCTTGAGACTGAAGAGAGATCAGAGATTAGAGTTATGTTATGCTAGCTGCTTTAGCTAAAAATTCTTTAAGCTAACACCAGTGCTTGCTAGCTAAGGGTTTAACAATGGTCCTTATATAATAATGTCATTTGCAGGCTAACAGATTATGAATGAGCGAAGTTCATGTCATTCTTTGCTAGCTAACAGTTTAAATCTATTTTTAAGTAAACACTGTTCTATAGAGTGAATATGGCAAAGGTTTAAGAATGGAAAGTTTATGAAAGTCATTCATGCTAGCTAACGGTTTAAAAATCGAATTTTACTTCTTGTTAGCTAACAATTTAAGAACGATTTTAACTACCATCGTTACTATGTGCTAATTGGGTTCTAAATGGTTTATGTTAATATAAGTAGCTACTTATTAATGGTTTAATGTAATAAAAAAAGACTTAAACTAATATATGCACTTGATGACATAATTTTAGCTAATATCAGAGATGCTAGTTAAAAATTTAAACATGTTTAAAGCTAATATTGGAATGAGATGATTTGAGCTAACATTACTAGCTAACGCACTACCAATCGGTCAAGCTATAAATCATATATGATATAATAATTTTAAAAAGGATTAAGCTAATATTTTTTTGCAAGCTGTTGTTAATGTCTACAGGTAAATATTTGATGTTTTTCATGGTAGCCATATTAACCCATGTCTTCCATTCTGTGGTGCTTAACAGGACACTTTTGTCTTTATAAGGTTGCAGTTCTCAGTGAGAAAACAGTATCTCAATCAGATATCTAAAATCCAGAACAATACAAAAATACAGAAATATGTATTTAAAGAGGGGGGTCACGGTGTCTTAGTGGTTAGCACGTTCGCCTCACACCTCCAGGGTTGGGGGTTCGATTCCTGCCTCCACCTTGTGTGTGTGGAGTTTGCATGTTCTCCCCGTGCCTCGGGGGTTTCCTCCGGGTACTCCGGTTTCCTCCCCCGGTCCAAAGACATGCATGGTAGGTTGATTGGCATCTCTGGAAAATTGTCCGTAGTGTGTGATTGTGTGAGTGAATGAGTGTGTGTGTGTGCCCTGTGATGGGTTGGCACTCTGTCCAGGGTGTATCCTGCCTTGATGCCCGATGACGCCTGAGATAGGCACAGGCTCCCCGTGACCCAAGAGTACGGATAAGCGGTAGAAAATGAGTGAGTGAGTGTGTAAGTGAGTGTATTTAAAGAGACAGAGACAGCAGTTCTCCAGTTGGCCACAGGAGAGCAGTAGATTCCTGGAGATTTATGACGGGCTCGAACTGCTGAAAATGGAGGATAAAAATCTTCCCCTAATCCACCGCCAACCCTCCGTTTCTTCAAGCTCATGCTAATGTGCCAGTGTTTTATTAGGAACCTAGGTTCATGTTCAGCGGTGCAGAATTTACGCCTCATGATTTCTAAGTATATGCACAGTGGTCCAGATTTCTTCTATTATAATTTGATTTTCATTAGCATAAGACACAGAAAGCTTGATTACACAGAGGTTAGAATCTGCTTCGTGCATATTTGTTGTATCCTGTTATAAGAATCTGCTTCTTGTTCACCAAGTGGTCACTTGTATGCTGTTGGAGTTGCACACTTCTGTGCCATGGAGGGAAGTCAACTGTCACATCATTTCCTGCTTTCTTAACTCCCAAATGTCCAAGCAAACTACATCCGAGACAGGGGACACACAACCAGAAGGTCTGCAACCAGCCTCCGGATTTTAATCATGCACATCTGGACTCTATCAACACGCACCCATTAAATAAGATCAGTTCATTGATATTAAGTTTAAGTTTAATACGTTTTGTTTCAGAGTCTCTATTTTAATCATCTGCTTTCTCTGGCTTTAGATTCACAGAAGTTTCGTTTATCCTGCTCTCAATCTGCCCTGCTCCATTCCAGCAGAATATTTTTACCAATCCTTCCCATTCCCTAAAAATTCTGTCCTATGCTGCCTGCCCCTGCAGTAAGCTCGACTAATCCCACTCAGCCCCTCAAAAATCTTTGACCAATTTCTCCCACTTCTGCAGAAGTTCTGAGAAATTCTGCTTGCTTCTGCAGAAATATTTAAAAGGAAAGCTGATGAATCCCATCTGTTCCTGCCGGTTCCCAAAGGATTTCTGACAAATCCTGCTCACTCCTGCAGAAATCTGGACCGATCTAGACGATCAGACCAATCCCACCCACTCTCACAAAAATGTTGACCAGGTCCACCAACTTCTTGACCATTGCCTATTCTCAACAGAATTCTGTCCATTGCTGCAGGAAAATTGACCAAGGCCACTCACCTCTCTAAAAAGGTAGACCAATTTCACCCACTCCTGCAGAAATCCTGCTCAAGCCTACTGCTAATGACTACTGCTTGATTCAGAAGAAAGTGTGACCAAAGTTGGATAAATATCCTCTATACTCCTGGAGAAACGTTGACCGGTCCTGTCTATTCCTGAAAGAATTCTGATCAATTCTGCCTGCTCTTTGAATAATCCCACTCACCCCAAAGGGTTTGACCAATCTCACCCACGACATAAAAACATTTCAGCAATCCTGTCCATTCCTGAAAGAATAGAAGTTTGATCAATCCCACTTGTCTCCAGAAAAATAAGTTTGATCAAATCCACCCACTCTGAGATGAATCCCACCTGTTTCTTTATAAACTTTGACTAATCCTTCCTGTTACCAAAGGGCTCTTAACAAACCCTGCACACTTCAGAAAGTTGGACTAATAAGTGATAAGTGACGTGACATACGGCTAAGTACGGTGACCCATACTCAGAATTTGTTCTCTGCATTTAACCCATCCAAAGTGCACACACACAGCAGTGAACACACACACACACACACACACACACACACACCATGAACACACACCCGGAGCAGTGGGCAACCATTTATGCTGTGGCGCCCGGGGAGCAGTTTGGGGGGGTTCGGTGCCTTGCTCAAGGGCACCTCAGTCATGGTATTGCCGGGCTGAGACTCGAACCCACAACCTTAGGGTTAGGAGTCAGACTCTCTAACCATTAGGCCATGACTTCCCATCTGGATAATCTAACCAACCCCACAAACGTCCACAAAAATGTTGACAAATTCCACCCACTTCCTCAGAAAGTTTGACCAGTTCTGTTGAACTTTACAGCTCTCACACAAAAGCCTACCTTCTTTTAAAGAAATCCAGACAAATCTCATTCCCAGCTGCAGAAAGTTCAGGCAGTCCCGCTTGTTCCTGCTGACGTTTTGACTTATCCCTTCTGCTCCTGAAGTAAATCTGATGAACTCTGTCACCTTTCACAGAATGTTTGAGAAAGTTTGACATCTCAACTTCTTCCTTAGTGATTCATTATGCTTTGTTTACGCTGTGCTAATGTTTACCCTACAGTATTTACCCTAACCTGGGTTGTCCATTATGTCCAAACAACTCATTTTTTGAGAATTGCTTTTTGCTTCTGGTTTGTTTGCCTGGACTTTATTTAATAAAGCATTTCACCTTCCATCAGCTTTCCATCTGCATCCATCCATCATCCATTCCTGACATCAGCAGGACACAAAATGAAGGAAATGATGGAAAGAAAATTAAGAAATGTAATCATTCTTCTACGTTGCATTTTATAATCCACCTGGGATGTGGTAGCCTAGTGTTTAAGATGTTGGGCTACCAATCGGAAGGTTGTGAGTTCGATTCCTACGTCCACCAAGCTGCCACTGCTGGGCCCTTGAGCAAGGCCCTTAACCCTCAATTGCTCAGTTGTATAAAAATGTAAGTCGCTCTGAATAAGGACGTCTGCTAAATGCTGTAAATGTCTAACATTTTGTTAATGTGCAGTTTTAACTTTAATAGCCGTAAAGTAGTTTAAACAAAATCAGGCAGTTTGTAAAGATTTCAGTTGTATTGTGTGTCGACGTCTTACCTGAGCCAGTTCTTTCAACATCATTCTGAAAGGCAGAAACGATGAAAAAGCCCAAAGGGAAAATAAAGGCATCAGTGCTACTGCGAGGTTTAACAAGCTGGCAGGGATGAATAGAAAAGCTTTCCTCCCTCTCTGTTGCTGTGATCGCATGGTGGCTCACACACAGCGTGATGTGGAGCGAAGCCTTCCTTCAACGAACCATTACAACTGGGAGTGCAGTCCTGTTCAGACATCCTTATTTGAAATATAGTTAGTGAAGTGGCTGAGTTTTAAGGAGAGGGGTTTTTTTCTTGAGTAAAGATGATAAAAAAGGGGAAAAGACTTATAGAGCTTGCTTTTAAAGCTGGGCTTTTTTCACCGTTTCACTCTAATTGCCTCTTTTGTGCCTGTCATTCTTTTCCAGTTGAGGAAAAAAGACAATGAATGAGTGTCTTCAGCAGCTACTTGAGTCTTCTTGCCTTTTAGAGCCTTTTTTTCAGACACACTGTCAAAATGGAGGGAGCGCTTTCCTGAATAAAGAACTGCACTCGGGTCAAAGTTGACTTCAGGGTTCTCAGACATTTAACCCCACTAAGACGAAGTATCATCGCTTCTCCTGCGTTACCAAGCCGTTTGTTATATTCCTGTGATTTTTGCCAGTGTATTTTCTGTTTCTGTGGCTTTTCGCTCGTTTTTTTGGTTGGTGTTTTGGATTGTTTGCTAATCGTACCTGGTTTATATGCTTGCATGTTGGTTTTCAATAAAATCCGCAAATGGATTCTACATTATCTACATTGGATAGTTCATTACGGATGAATCCATCAGAGATTCTCCAGCTTCAGGTGAGCTTCATCAGGGAGAGGTCCTGGTGGCCTGCCATAACCACACTGCAAACCACTAACACTCAAATTTGATGGCTCTGCTGACCGATGCCGTGGATTCCTGCTGTGTAGGGGTGGCTCTAGAGGTGTGGCCACAGGGGCCCTGGCCCCTGCTGGAATCTGATTGGCCCCTGATTGGCCCCCGTTCCATCAATCGTCGATGAGAAGAGCAACCGGACAATTTTTCACAACAATAACAGATGCAATTCCACCCCCAAACAATTGGTGGCACTCAAGCGTTTGAAAAAGGAATGACTGCTGAAATGTATTTGCACCGTACTGAATAAATTATTTTGTGTGCTTGAATGTACCCTGTACTTGGCCGATGAATGTAACATGTGGCCCCTTAATAGCCCCTGTTACAGAAAAATCCTAGAACCGCCACTGCTGCTGTGGATAATGTAACATTTTTTTCACACACCAACCGGAGGCCTTTCGGGGTGAGATCACAAAATGAGCCGTCGTCATGTCCGTGCTCACAGAGAGGACTCCTGGACTGGGCATCAGCAGTGTGGCACAATTATATGCAGGTATGCACTTCCTTCTCCTTCTTTTCCCAACTAATAAAACTCTTGTGGATGTGCTGTTAAAGGAAAATAATCTTTAGGCCAGATTGTTAAAGGAAAATAATCTTTCTATTAATGTATATTTCGTTGCTATATTTTACTGTTACTACATGTAATATAATTTTTACATATTATTCTTAATTTTAAATTCATTTTGATGTTTCATTTGTATTTATGTGCACAGTCTAAGGAGGAACCGGTCGGGGTTTTTATTCATTCATTACAATGTATATAACTGTATGTGATGACAAAAAAAAATCTTGAACCTTGAAATTAAACAGTTTATTAGCGCCGTTGTCCTTTTATTTAATGCTCTTACGCCAGACATGTTCAAACCTGCTTTATTACGACGTCGTGGACACGCGGCACGACAGATCTAAAGCTCACGTAGCCGTGCTGCGACACCGTGGCCCTCGGGTTTTAGCAGTAATTACCGCAACAATGATCCTGCTGAGAAGTGTTCAGCTGCCCAGGTCGCTCTCGATTGGAAATGTGCCAAGGTTTTTCACCTCAATTCAAATGCTCTTTGCTTGGGCTAATAGCAGGAATGTTTTTAGTGCTTTGAAGCAGATTTGACATTATTTTATGATTTATGACCAGACTTGACCAGCTTTCTCATCTCAGGGCATTAATTCTGAAAATACAATTGCTGTTATTATTCTCTGTCTCTATTGATTTTTAGAAGGTATTGAGTAAAGGAAAGTCCCAGATCAAGATGAATTATTTATTGAGAAGGAGAAAAGATAAAAACTAAACCCTACCACAGAAAGTAATGTTGTCGGTTTTGTGCCGATTTGACTCGGACTTCCTAAAGAACTAATAATGAATGAAAGCTATGAGCTACACCAGGTGAGGTTAACATTATGTAAATGATCTGGACCAAACTCATTCTTTATAATCTTTTACATCTTCAGAAAAAGAAGAACATGAATTTTTTTTTTACACATTTAGGTATTATTCAACTTATGATCAAGGTTGAATATAAATTATTCATAATATTAAGCTATAGACTGAAGCTATATATAAAGTGCTGACAGGAAGTCATTGTATATTTTCAGGATACGTTGACTTTGGGCTCTGCATCGTAGCAAATGTAAATTATTCAGTAATACGTCTTAGGTTAACGCATCTAAACGCTGTCTTTAATTTAAGTCATGGATGTTGTGCAATATTCATTTAAATCCCTTTGTGTTGAAGAGCAGTTTAATGATAAGGTTCTGCACTGACGCAGGGAATCAGAATCAGAATACATTATTAATCACCAGGGGGAAATTGGGTTTGTTACTGCAGCTCCAATTCACCAAAATAAGAACACAAAAGTAGGGACTTATATATACAATATAATATATACAAAATATATAAATAAAACTAGGATTTAAATAATTATACCGGTGAACAGTGAGATATGTTGTTGTACAGAGGAATTAGTCTGATGCACAGGCATGAAGGATTTCTCTGTGTCACTCTGTGTGTCTCTGTGTCTCTCTGTGTCACTCTGTGTCACTGTGTCTCTCTGTGTCACTCTGTGTCACTGTGTCTCTCTGTGTCACTCTGTGTCTCTGTGTCTCTCTGTGTCACTCTTTGTCTCTGTGTCGCTCTGTGTCACTCTGTGTCTCTGTGTCACTCTTTGTCTCTGTGTCACTCTGTGTCACTCTGTGTCACTTTGTCTCTGTGTCACTCTGTGTCACTCTGTGTCACTCTTTGTCTCTGTGTCACTCTGTGTCACTCTTTGTCTCTGTGTCACTCTGTGTCACTCTGTCACTCTGTGTCACTCTGTGTCACTGTGTCACTCTTTGTCTCTGTGTCACTCTGTGTCACTCTGTGTCACTCTTTGTCTCTGTGTCACTCTGTGTCACTCTTTGTCTCTGTGTCACTCTGTGTCACTCTGTCACTCTGTGTCACTCTGTGTCACTGTGTCACTCTTTGTCTCTGTGTCACTCTGTGTCACTCTGTGTCTCTGTGTCACTCTTTGTCTCTGTGTCACTCTGTGTCACTCTGTGTCTCTGTGTCACTCTTTGTCTCTGTGTCACTCTGTGTCTCTGTGTCTCTCTGTGTCACTCTTTGTCTCTGTGTCACTCTGTGTCACTCTTTGTCTCTGTGTCTCTCTGTGTCACTCTGTGTCTCTGTGTCTCTCTGTGTCACTCTTTGACTCTGTGTCACTCTTTGTCTCTGTGTCTCTCTGTGTCACTCTTTGTCTCTGTGTCTCTCTGTGTCACTCTGTGTCTCTTTGTGTCACTCTGTGTCACTCTGTGTCGCTCTGTGTCTCTCTGTGTCACTCTTGGTCTCTGTGTCACTCTGTGTCACTCTGTGTCTCTCTGTGTCACTCTGTGTCTCTCTGTGTCACTGTATCGCTCTGTGTCTCTCTGTGTCACTGTGTCATTCTGTGTCACTCTGTGTCTCTCTGTGTCTCTCTGTGTCACTCTGTGTTTCTCTGTGTTACTCTGTGTCAGTCTGTTTCTCTCTGTGTCGCTGTGTCTCTGTGTCATTCTGTCACTCTGTGTCTCTCTGTGTTACTCTGTGTCACTCTTTGTCTCTCTGTGTCGCTGTGTCATTCTGTGTCACTCTGTGTCTCTGTCACTCTGTGTCTCTCTCTGTCACTCTGTGTCACTCTGTGTCACTCTGTGTCACTCTCTGTGTTGCTGTGTTCACTCTGTGTTGCTCTGTGTCTCTCTCTGTCACTCTGTGTCTCTCTGTGTCGCTGTGTCACTCTGTGTCACTCTGTGTCTCTGTGTCGCTGTGTCACTCTGTGTCACTCTGTGTTACTTTGTGTCTCTCTCTGTCACTCTGTGTCACTCTGTGTCACTCTGTGTCTCTCTCTGTCACTCTGTGTCTCTCTGTGTCGCTCGGTGTCACTCTGTGTCTCTCTCTGTCACTCTGTGTCACTCTGTGTCACTCTGTGTCTCTCTCTGTCACTCTGTGTCTCTCTGTGTCGCTCGGTGTCACTCTGTGCACCTTGGTTGAACAAGTCCACGACTGAACGTACTCCTGTATCCATCTAGGACATCATGGAGCGGGTGGATGATTCCATCTTAGACAACATCCTTCTTTATGACACGACAATCAGAGAGACCAGCTGCACCCCACAACATCACCGGCCTTACAGATGAGTCTGTTCGGTCTGTTGGCATCAGCTACCAACATGCAACAGCAAAAAAGAAAGCACTGGCTACCACAGACTCGTAGAACATCTTCAGCATCGTCCTGCAGATGTTGAAGGACCTCAGCCTTCTCAGAAGGGCGGCCCATCTTGTAGACGGCTTCAGAGTACATAGTTCTGTCCAGTTTATTGTTAATGTGAACACCCAGTAATCCTCCACCATGTCCACAGAGTCCAGAAGGTTGTGAGGTCAGTTTCTGAGACCCCTTAACCTTCAGTCACTCAGCTTGATGCTCTGTTAAACTGATCACTTTTACATTCATATTAGAGGATCTGAGAGCGAGCTCATGTATGAGAGAGAAATATTAATTTAGTTCAATTCAATTTATTTGTGTTGTTGTATTATGATTAGATACTCTAAAAGAAAGAAAGAAAGAAAGAAAGAAAGAAAGAAAGAAAGAAAGAAAATTGAATAAAAAACAACAAAAAAGAAAGAATAAATATAAAGAATTTTTCTATTTCAATAAAAAAAATTTTTGTTAAAAAAATCTACAAAAAATTGAAAGAAAGCCAGAAATAAGTAACATAGTGAAAGGAGAGTGCAGAATCGACTCCCTCAGAAACACAAGCTGTCTCGTTCTTGCTCATTTCTCTGATTTGTGAGCGAATCCGAGTCTTCTCGTGGCCTGAGAGGAAACAGTGGAAGGAAATAAAGGAGGACAGAAACACACTTCTCTACTGTAGCAGACTGTAAGGAGATCAGAAGCTTATTGACCCTGAAGCGGAGCTGAGAGCTCAGAGCTCCAATGTCCAGTGAGACTCCATACACAAACATGCAGAAGTTATGGAGCTTTAAGAAAAACAAACTCTTCGTCTCAATTCAGAAGAAGGACAGAAAAAAGCCGAATCGCACGAACACAAGCAATCACACCAGGGTCCGAGGGCTTCTGAGTGAACACTAGTGAGAAAGTGAATTGACTCTGAATCGACTCACTGCAGAAAGGGAATCAGACACTGAGTTGCAGTGTATCTTTGTAGATGTGAAACCCAAAAACGCTGCATGTTCTGCAGAATGCTTTAAACTCCTTATTTAGATGTTCATCTATTTTATATCTATC
>NC_083468.1:26764163-26771663 GCF_030014155.1 Tachysurus vachellii
TGTAACTGAATATATGTGACACATTTTGATCTATATTTTAAATATACATTGTAAAACGAATAAAGAGTTTAGAGTTTTCATTGTGAAAACGTACTTTTTAATAAAACGTCTCTGTAGTGAAATGCAGAGCAGGATACAGGAGGATCAGCGTTTAATAAACACACAGCTGCCTGATACACAGTGTTCAGTTTTTGGGCTGATATTAAACTCAAATTCGATCAGATGTCACTTTCATTGCATTTTCATGGCAGTTTTCCTGAAATGGTCTGAGAAAATCAATCCTCACGTCTACACCAAGAAGTGCAGCTCACACAGAAGACTCAAAGCTGACTATGTGAGATTAATTTAAACTTTAAACTTCATCTCTATAAATAAAGACAGTGGAGCAGTGACTCACTAACAATTCAAGTGACACTAACAATTCTAAACGATTCCTTATATGATTTACTTACGTTTATTAACTAATCAAGTGATTCACTGTTATTTGTAAAAAAAAAAAAACTCCTCAATTAATTCATGTACATTCGTAAAGTACTCAAGTGATTCACTTACATTTATAAATGACTCTTAAGATGATTCACTTATATTTGTAAGCAACTCTTTGTACGATTCACTGTTATTTGTAAATGACTGCTTAAATGATTCACTTACATTTGTAGACAACTCTTTGAATGAATCAGTGTCATTTGTAAATGACTCCTCAAATGATTCAGTTACATTTCTAAACTAGTAAACTAACGATTCACTTACATTTATTAAATGACTTCCTAATTCAGTTTTTTTTTTTTTTTTAAATGTTCATTTTATTATTAATTTATGAACATTTACTGTTTATACCGCATCTCTAGCAAAAGCTGGATTCTGATTGGTCAGAAGGTGTTTATCGATTTTTGTGTTCTATAAAATTAAAATGTGTAAAAAGAACATGTTGATCTCTAATTAATAAACATTATTGACACATTGCTATAGGAGGAATCGAACTCTTCGTTACAAGAAAAGAACTTGTGATGAAAAAATATGTGGCTTAAATATTGAAATATTAGATATTAGAAAATATTGAAAATGATTTCTTACATATAAATGTTTCATGGTAGTTTTGTGGTTATTCACACTGCGTAAAACATTAATGTCAGGGTGAAATATGGCCTTTATGTGTGTGTATATGTGTGTGTGTGCGTTTGTGTGAATATTATATCATATAATGCATATTATATATTTTGATATTTTATATTTATGACTTATTGATCTTCATGTTCAGGTGAGTTTACAGTCCAGTATTGTGATTAATGGCTGGTGTGTAATGCAGAAAGCATTTAATATATGATGTAGTTGTGGTTCTGCTACCAGAATGCAATGTGTGAGTGTGTGTGTCTGTGTGCAGGCATGTGTGTGTGTGTATTTTTGCCATTTGTTAAATTAATAAAAATACAGCTTTCAGGATGAGGCTTTCTGTCAATCTAAAAATGGGCACAATTAAGTTTTTATCCTTATAATATTTCTGTCACATGGAGAAAAAGTCGGTAACAGCAGCAGATAATTACACGCTTCATTTAGTGTGTGTGTTTGGTGTGTACTGAATAAAGTCAGAAGTCAGTACACACCACGTGGTATAATTACTATTCGGATGTCCTATTTAATGAGTTACGAGAGTGGAGCGCTGGAGTAGGAAGATAAAAATATGGTTTCTGTTCAAAAGAAACAGATATGAAAATAAATCATTTCTAATCCGATTACCGTGATGAAGATTCACCGACGACAGACCTGTGATTAAAGACGACGATTACGCTCTGCTCACGTCATCAATCAACACGATCATGAATTAAACTCATCCAGAAAACAGGCTACAATAAAAACTGACAAGGACTCGATTTAATATTAGGAGAGCTGCAGACGGAGAAATGAAGCTTCAAAAAGTAAAAGAGAGGATTTAGGAAAAAAGCACAAGACGAATGTCAGATCTTCAAAGTGTACTTTATGTAATACACATACAGGAAGCTGTGCTTCATCTGATGCTTCTTTTCTGTCCCACATCATTTTTTTGCTCTGTCGTGAAAAGCTCTGATAAAACGTCAAATAAACAACCTGGTTTTTTTTCCTGTCTCACATCTCCTGTGATAAACCTGTGATGAACCTGTGATGTCAAAGAGATGTTCTGTCTGCTGCCATAATTCAACCATCTGTCCTTCTTTTCAATCCCACGGCTCGTTTCTCCATCTACGCTACTGTGCTCGACCACGACCAGCGACAGAACAAAACCAGGTTCATCAACATTCAGTGTTTTATCTTTTCAAGTCGCTGTACTATGAAGTCACTGGTAGTACTGGTTGCCATGGTAATAACTTTTAGCAGTGGGGGGTGCAGCTAGCGTTCCGAATAAGTTTTCGTGTTGTTAAAATGAAACATCCTGAAAAGAGTTGTTGTTGTCTGTGAATAATATTCAGCATTGTTGGGGGATGTGATGGGAGATGTGTTGAGAGATGTGTTAGGCGATGTGAGCAGGATGTGTTGGGGGATGTGATGTGGATTTGTTGGGGATGTGTTAAGGGATGTGTTGGGGGATGTGTTAGGGGATGAGTTAGGGGACGTGATGGGGATTTGTTGGGGATGTCTTAAGGGATGTGTTGGGGGATGTGTTAGGGGATGTGATGGGGATTTGTTGGGGATGTGTTAAGGTATGTGTTGGGGGATGTGTTAGGGGATGTGTTGGGGGATGTGTTAGGGGATGTGTTAAGGGATGTGTTAGGGGATGTGATGGGTATTTGTTGGGGATGTGTTAAGGGATGTGTTGGGAGATGTGTTAGGGGATGTGTTAGGGGATGTGATGGGGATTTGTTGGGGATGTGTTGGGAGATGTGTTAGGGGATGTGTTGGGGGACGTGTTAGGGGATGTGTTGGGGATGTGTTAGGGGATGTGTTAGGGGATGTGTTAAGGGATGTGTTGGGGGATGTGTTGTCATGCCTCCTGTGAACACTGAACTCATTAACACTGCCTGGGTTTGTAACCTCATTCATCAGCACTCGCTGTTTCTCATCTGTTACCATGAGGTGAGTATTGATCTCTGTTCACAACAATCAGTGATCATGAGAAGAAATGTGTGTGTGTGTGTGAGTGTGTGTGCGTTGGTCCCTTACAGCGCTAACACACTGACACGATGAACAGTACTGCTGCTGTGGTGATAATTCACCTGTCTAACACTAAGTAGTGGTCAATAAGATGACTGTAGTTGGAGTAAATGAGTCGTGTGGTGAAAAACTATTATGAGACTAAATTGAATAATTACTTTACAAATGATTATTTACACATCTACAGTTGAGAAAACTAACCAGAAAATGTTCCATATCTGAACAAAATGTTGTTAACTAACTCAGTGAGTGATTCTGAAGTGAACACCACCTTCATTATCAACAATATATAAAGAAAGTTAAAGTTAGCCCACTAGCTAAACTGTAGTGTGGTTTCAGTAGCCTTCTGGGTTGATTTGGGGTCATTGCTCTGTCCCCAGGGTCCTACGTTCCCTAGATTTACATAATGAAGGCACATAATGAAGACATGATCAAGGGTCCTAATTTTTCCAACTCATTATTCTGTTAACACACATTAAGTAAATGTTTCTGAAGCTTTTATTTAGTCAGGACCAATTTTGAGAGTTATATATAAAAGTCTAGTCATCACTTAAAGAAGCTATGACCTTTTATGACTTAACCCGTTTAGGATTTAGGACCCTGGGAACAAAGATTCTCTCCTATTCATTTGCTAGTTTGCTAGCAAATACGTACATAGTTAGTTATCTAGCAAAGATTACACATACAGTACACTCAGACTCGATCCTGAGGGTTAGCTACAGGCTATAGATTTAACAGAACAAACAATCAGCACCAAACATCGAATGCAGAGCTTTCATGCTGTACATCTTCTGCAGATGGTGGATTTTGATATCTCCAAGGGATTTGGCAGGAATAATTTACAGATTGTTATCATGAAGCAGTTAAAACTTAAGACAGATTATAAACTGGATAAATCATCCGTCTTCACTGTCTCAGATGTTGCTGCAGCTGATTAAGCACGTAGCAGCAGAAGTGTAAGCGTTAGCTAGTGAGCTACTTTGTTTTGAAAAATAGAGTTATTAAATTGTGCTGAAAACTTTTCAGATGATGATACTGATTCTTTTGGCTGATTTCAGCAAATAAATCCCTTTTTGAAAACAAACAAACAAACAAAAAAAAAAAATGATATTTTCTTTTTATTGTCCTGTGCTGTAAACAAAACCCTACTTTTAAAGAGCTTAGGCTGCAAAATCACCATCAACTTAAAAATAATATCAACTTTTTTTTTCTCTTTATTAATATTTATATTTTGATTGTTTTCTGCTCAATGCATTTTTTTTGAGATTGCAAAAACTTGTGTGAAACCTTTTCCTGTTTTTTTTTCCTTTTCCAAGAATGACTCTGCTCTTTTTTCTCATTGGTTAATTCTCATTAGGGCGTGGCCTGGCCAATATGGTTGGTTGGAAAAATGTCTGATTTTTTTTGGAGGTAAAAGAACAGTAGATCATGTTTAGGTGGCTGGAGGAACTGGCTTAGAAAGCTTGGGTTTAAACAAACTAGCTAGCTTATGCTAGTTTTTTGCTTGTAACTAGTTTTCTCTCTTGCCTGTTCTATAGTAGCTGAAGGTCACCAGATTTGGAAAGTGAACTGATCAAGACATTAAATTTGTGTTTCAGTGGATGTGCTGTGATCTACTGTGATAATATATTGGATCAAGATGATTGGTGAAGGTCGGTGAGATCACTTGTCTGATTTGGTGCTTTTAAGTCTCTATGAACATGTTGGGAGAAATTCGGAATACTATATATATATATATATATATATATATATATATATATATATATATATATATATATATGTATATATATAATTATTTAAATGTGCAGTGTTGTTTAACTTTCAAATTAAATTTCAATTCAATTTAGCGGTGTCGCACTTTTAACAATTCACATTGTCCCAAAGCGGCTTTACAGAAATATAGAAACAAAAGAAAATTTTTAATGTTTAAAATTATGTTACTATTTATTTATCTTTATTATCTATCCCTAATGATCAAGCCTTAGGGGACTGTGGCAAATAAAATCGCCCTAAGATGATATGAGGAATAAAACATGAGAGGAATCAGACTCAGAAGGGAACCTCCTGCTCATTTGGGTGACACTGGACAGTAAATAATGAAAATGTAATGTAAAGGGGTTTTATCCTGTAGAACCTGCACACACACGATGTCTTTGGTTTTTCACACCCTTTTCTGTGAGCTCTAGAGACTGTTGTGTGTGAAAATAACAGCTGGAGATCCGCAGCTTCGGAAATACTCAAACCAACCTATCTGTCACCAACCCCCAGCAACCAGACCACGCTGAAGGTCTCAGAGATCAGACTTCCTCTTCATTTTCTGTTTGATGTGAACATTAACTGAAGCTCCTGATCTATTCATGATCGGCTGATTAGATAACTATATGAGTGCACATGCATACAAGTGTTCCTAATAATGTGGACAGCAAGTGTACTGCAGGGTATGCTTAGGAAGTTCAGGTCCAACTTTCCTGTCAGTGAGAAACAGAAATCTGTGTAATGCATCAGTGTAATGTAATAAAAAGGTCAACACTCCAAATTCTATGAGTAAGCAGAAAGAAAAGAGTAGAAAGCGCTGCAGAAACACCTGAGAAGAACAAAATACTGTCTGAGGGGAAAATGGTCAATAGTCCATAGACAAGTGTGGGTGAGTGTGTGTGTACTGAGAAGTGCAGCATGATGCTGGCTAGATAAATATTTTAAATATTAAACAGCTCAATAAAGACCTTTTGTACATCTGCTCTGAGTGAACCAGAGAAACATTTGGTCTCTTGACAAACAGCAGGAGATCTTATTGACCCTTGAAGTTGGGCTTAGCAGATAGACCAGGGCAGGATCAGGACTGTGTGAAACATAGTAAAGAAAGCTCTATTCATGTTTCTTTTTTACAACTGTATGGGATTCCTGCTGATGTTTCTCATGTTGTCGGTGCAGATCAACACCTTTCTTATCATTCAGAGAAAAGAAAAACTATATAATCCTGGTCTATCTATGGAAATAGCAGAAGTGTGGATGCAGCACGGAGAACTTGTCTTTCTGAACCTATAACTCACTCACTATCATGGAGGTTACTGTAAAGCAAGTCTTCTAAGGTGGTCTGGTGACCTTTTAGAAGTAGTCCCATGGCCGTCTAGTTTGAATGTGACCTCTCTCTATAAATCCTCCAGTCTCACCAGTCTATCAATACCTTCCTTTTCAAAAGGATTTTTTTTACTCATTGCAGATTGATTTTAATTCGTACCAAAGTAGCCGTTAGCTGAAATGGGAGGTTAAGAGGTTAATACTCTAAGCTTGTATAAGACATTATCGTAATCATGGATCAGACCGGAATACGAGCTAAAATCGACTAAGCAGTAATAGTGCTTGAAAGGGATCAAAGTTTGTTCTGTGTGTAATGGGATGATGGAGCTATTCTTTGTTTTGCTGTTTCTGGAAATCCTGGATTTTGTTTGTGTGAGTGTGAATGTGTTTAGTGAGCATTTATGCTACTTCTCTATGCTACGTGAATGATGAGTATCATTTCATAATGAGACGAGTACATTAGGTGGTGTTGTAGTTTGTAGTGGTGATTGTAGAGGTGATGTAGTTAAGCCAGTGGAGGTCAGAAAGTTGTACAAGGACACTGTCCTGATCACTATACCAAACATTACTTAGAAGAACTGGCAAGAAAAATGGTCACTGATCACACTCAGGGAGATGTATCTTCCTGAAAAGTTCACATCCATACCTGACTGAATTCATGTCATTAGTTTGATCTGCTGTTAGATTAGGAGCACAGCTCAGTTCTGCAGAAAAACAGAGCAGGTTTGAGGACCAATGCTTTTTGAGGCAAGTGCACTTACAGAAGCCCTTACCAGACGCCCTTACAGAAGCCATTACAGATGCCCTTACAGACGCCCTTACAGACGCCCTTACAGAAGCCATTACAGATGCCCTTACAGAAGCCCGTACAGATGCCCTTACAGAAACCCTTACCAGATGCCCTTACAGACACCCTTACAGACGCCCTTACAGACACCCTTACAGACGCCCTTACAGAAGCCCTTACCAGACGCCCTTACAGACACCCTTACAGACGCCCTTACAGAAGCCCTTACCAGACGCCCTTACAGACGCCCTTACAGACGCCCTTACAGAAGCCCTTACCAGACACCCTTACCAGACGCCCTTACAGATGCCCTTACTGAAGCCCTTACCAGACGCCCTTACCAGACGCCCTTACAGACGCCCTTACAGAAGCCCTTACCAGACGCCCTTACAGACACCCTTACAGACGCCCTTACAGAAGCCCTTACCAGACGCCCTTACAGACGCCCTTAAAGATGCCCTTACCAGACGCCCTTACCAGACGCCCTTACAGACGCCCTTACTGAAGCCCTT